>NW_024100193.1:0-194388 GCF_016545835.1 Crotalus tigris
AATTTTTTTTGGGGGGGGGAATAGCTGTTATGGAGAAAGACAGCAAGCAGCTATTTCTCTTCCACTTTTCTTAGTGTTGTGGTGCTGCAGTGTGTCCTGGCCCTTCTGAAGAGGGTCTGGACAAAGCTTCTTTTGGGTGCAGTGGATGGTTGCTTGGGAAGCTGAGGATCTGGTCCGCGTGTGTAGGTTTGCAGTAGACGTGGGTTTCCAGTTCTCCGTTGTCTAGTCTCCTTATGTCAATGTTGAGGAATGGGAGTCTGTTGTCTGTTTCCTCTTCGTGTGTGAATTTGATCCCAGGGAATATGTTATTGAGTAGATGGCGTGTTTCCTCAATTTGGGAGGATTTGATGATAAAGGTTTCAGAATTTTGGTTGAATGGTGCGTATAGCTATGGATTAAATTTGTTGCATGATTTCTTCTGCTATTAGGCCTGATATGGGTGATCCCATCATGGTACCTTGTACTTGGTTATTTATTAATTGTACTTAATATTACAATTATCAGTGCATATCCTTGTAAAATCACCCAAAGAGCACCAGAATCAATATTTAAGCTTTCCCTCAGAATCAGTGTTCATATTTTCTTCAGATAACAAGTACATGGAACAGTCAATTGCAAATATTGACATTTGCTTTCCAATTTCCTAAAGCCAATTAATATTTCCAGGACTGAGTTGTACAAACTGATGCTGTGTCTTCTACGTTGCTCCATCTTCTCTCTTGTGGAATCACAATACAGGATCCAAAATAAATAATCAAGGCTCAGTGCAGTGCTTGTTATTCAGTGTGCGCAGGGGAAATTCTCCAAAGAATGTTGAGATAAAACCCTGTGGACAAAAGAATGCATCTATAGTTATACAGGATATCTCAGAGAAGAGGGGGAAACTCATTTATAAGCAATATAAAGGATTTCCCTCCTCCTGCCCTTCTACCATTTAGTTATTTTCAAGGAGAGAAATAAAACAATAGAACAAAAGGAGAGGGGCCATCTGGGAATGCCATATGTTGAAAAGAAAGCCTCTCCCACAAGGATTTACACTGATAATTGTAATATTAAGTACAATTAATAAATAAGCAAATCTATGCATAGACAAATTATGCAAATTGTCCTGAGAAGAAAACAGGCTGCAGTTCAATAAGCCAAATTCATTATATCTCTGTACATCAACATGTTCACACGATTCCATTTCTGTAAAAACATCTTTCCTCATACACTGTAGCTTCACCATTTCCTGAAGGACCCCCAGATCTACAACAACACCATGGAAGGAATGTACTTGGATAGGACTGGAGATTTGATGGCTGACTTTGACATTTTGAGCTGGGTGTGGTTTCCTAATAAGTCCACCACCAGAGTGAAATTTGGGAGTCTAGTCAGAGAAGGAGCCACTGGAATCAAATTCAGCATCAACAAGGAAACCATCATGAAGCCTCAATGGCTCAATCAGGTGGGGGGGAAGCTGTCCCATCTCTTTAGTTTTGTCCATCCTCTCAATCTGTGTCTCCTTCCTTCCCAAACTATATATCAGACTGACTAAGGAAGAATTTCCTGACATTTGGAGGAATTAATCAGTGGGATGATTTTCCTCCAGAAGTTATGGGTGCTCCATCACTGCAGGGTTTTAGGAAAAGATTGAACAACCATTTGCCTGAAATAATATAGGGTTTCCTGTCCAAGCAGGGGGTTGGACTAGAACATCTCCAAGGTCCCTTCCAAGTCTGTTATTCTGTTAAATTCATCCTTCAGACTTATACTGTTTCCATTTAGAACTAGCAAAAGAAAATTTGTTGTGTGAAGTATGGAAATCTAAGGGACACAGAGGGAAATTATGTTTGGGTGGAGGAAAACAGAAGCAGGATTTAAGCTGGGGGGGAGAGAAATAAAATCTCTGTATTTTTTTCATTTGGGCATGTAGAAATGCAAGGATTGAATTTATCTAGACATTTGGTACAAGAAATGTGCAAAGTCCGTCATCCTGGAGAATTCCAGAATTCCCATTTCTCCATAAATCATGCTGATGTGTTTTTCCAAAAGTTGCTCTGACAGTCTTCCAGAGTCAGTCCTCCAAAATGGAAACATGTCTGACTATCATGAACTGCATTCAGTGTAAAAAACTAACTTTCTAGAAAATTATTAGACCTTCCCTGGAGTAGTCACCACAACATGGCCTGGAGGAGAAACACAACATTCCATTTCTAGTCCATTTTGCACGTATCTGTTTTGCTGATCCCGTTCCAATTCTATAATTCATTTCATTGCTGATCAGTTTTGCCGATGCTTCTGAATGCCAATTCTATTCACTTTCAGCCCTTGCCTTACTCCCAGTGTGTGGAGCCTTGTCAGCCTGGATATTTCAAGGTGGTCCAGGAAGGAAAACCAATCTGCTGCTACAATTGCATCCCCTGTGCAGAAGGGAGCTTTTCCACCAAAGAAGGTGGGTGAGTGGGAATCAAAACAGCCCTTCAGATAGGAGCAAAGTTTCCTGCAGATCTTTTCTGAGAAGATATTTCTAATTTGGGTATTGTGGAGAGGGAGTATTAATTTAATTATCAGAATTAATTTCACCAAGGAGATCATAATAATATGACCTGCAAGAATGTGTTGGAATGAGATGTTGAGATGTAGAAGAAGCCAAGCAGCTATGAGAAGCATCTGCAACTTTGTGGAGGATCAGTTGAAGTGACATGAAGCAGCTTGTTGTTACACCATGACAAACAGAATGATGTTTCTTCTAGAGCAGCGGTTCTCAACCTGTGGGTCGGGACCCCATTTGGGGTCGATCGACCATTTCACTGGGGTCGCCAAATAACGCGATCTGCCATTTTTTTGTCAGCCGGCACAGGGGGCGGGGCTGCGCATGCGCGCCACACATGGGGGCGAGTGCGCATGCGCCTCACGCAGGGGGCGGTGCATGGGGGCAGCGCTGCGCATGTGCGCCACCTGCTTATGTCCGGGGTCGCCGTATAAAAAGGTTGAGAACCACTGATGTACAACGTCTACTAAGAAATTGAATTAGGGGGTATGGAGAAGAAGAGCCTTTTCCATTGTGCCCTATCCCTATGGAACATTCTACTGTGGACATGAGAACTGCCCCCTCCATTTTGGTCTTCCGGAAGAGTACCAAACCTGACTTGGTCAGCTGGCCTGCAGCCCGAAGGGGGACGCTCACTGCTGTAGTTGACTAATGGGGTTAGATCAGAGGTTCTCAACCTGTGGGTCGGGACCCCATTTGGGGTCGATCGACCATTTCACGGGGGTCGCCAAACAACGCAGTCCGCCATTTTTTTTGTCAGCCGGCGCATTTCAATGACCAATTCTCCATGGATCATTGGTGGGAGGGCTGCTTTGAATTTCAGCTCTAAAAGGTGGTTCATGGAATATGGGATGCAAACAATCACAGCTCGTTCTGGGAATTTATGGGACACAATCTCATTTGCCTTTGGAACTTTTTCTTCCTCATTGTACTACTTAAACCCCTCAACCACTGTTGAATGCTGCTTTTCTCCACCCACATTCATCCATCCCATCACCAGTTTCACTCCAACAGTGGATATCATTAGAAAACATGCTCTACAATAGATGTTAATCTTGCTCTTTTCAGATACTGAAAAATGTACCAAATGTCCAACAAATCAGTATCCAAACATCAGGAGAGATGAATGTATACCTAAAATTGAAACATTCCTATCCTATCAAGAAAATTGGGGGATCATCCTAGCTTCCCTTGCCTTATTTCTTTCTTTGGTAACAGGATCAGTCTTGGGAACCTTCATTAAATTCCAAGAAACTCCCATAGTGAAAGCCAACAATCGAGATCTATCCTACATCCAACTCATTGCCCTGTTGCTTTGTTTCTTGAGTTCCTTTCTATTTATTGGTCGGCCAATGAAAGCCACCTGCCTTCTTCGACAAACAGCCTTTAGCACTATTTTCTCAGTTGCTATTTCTACCGTCTTGGCCAAAACAGTCACTGTGGTGTTAGCATTCTTGGCCACAAAACCAGGGAATAAAATGCAGAGATGGCTGGGGAAGAGCCTGGCCAACTCCATCATCCTTTCTTGTTTAGGTGTCCAAGTTGTTGTGTGCAGCATCTGGCTGGGCATTTCTCCCCCATTTCCTGATTGGGACCCATACTCGCAGTCTGGGGAGATCATTCTTCAATGTAATGAAGGTTCTGTAGCCATGTTCTACCTTGCCCTAGGCTACATGGGCTTCCTGGCTGTCATCTGCTTCATGGTGGCTTTCTTTGCCAGGAATCTACCTGGGGCCTTCAATGAAGCCAAGCTCATCACCTTCAGCATGCTGATTTTCTGTAGTGTCTGGGTATCCTTTGTACCTACCTATCTTAGTACCAAAGGGAAGTACATGGTGGCTGTGCAAATTTTCTCCATCCTGGCTTCAAGTGCCAGCCTGTTAGGCTTCATTTTTATCCCCAAATGTTACATTATTTTTCTAAAACCTGATCTGAATACAAAGGAATATTTGATGTCAAAATAAAATAAAAATTAAATTACTATTTCCGAGGCACTGTCTGATGGAATAAGAAGACTTCACCTCCATCCCATCCTGCTCTTAGCTCTCTTAGTATGGTTTTAGTATAGTTTTTAATAATATTCTAATTCTGTATTGTTTTAACCTTTTAACTATTTTTATTTGTTTTCTATCCTGAAAGCTGCCCAGAGTTACTTTGTAGGGGAGATAGACTGCATTAAAATGTAATGAATAAACAAAGTCAGATAGAAGTGATGAAATTTCAGAAAATTCTGATGGGTATACATGGTTTTAAAAAATAAAAAAACTTGCAACTTCAGAAGCATCCATCTTTACTTCTGTGCAGAAATAAAATACTGAACCCCAGTTTCCCCTCCCAGTGTGATTTTTGGCTCAAATTCCACTGGTATAATGAACTCAGTGTTGGCCTAGCCCAACAGTCATATGATAGCACTAGTTTGGCAACTAGTTCACCTTTATGGTCATTTGTAGTGGCCTGCTGTTCCATGATTTTGATTTTCAATGTTTTTGGTCAGATGATTTTACCATACATATTAATAGGTAAATGAACTCTGGTTACTATAGGTAATGGAGATGAAGTCTCTTCCTGTGTCAGCTTTCCTTCCAAAGTCCAAAAGGAAGAAAACTTAAAACAGGGAATAAATTATCTCCCATAAATTAAGAAGTCGGGGCTGTTTTGGAATTCCACACACCAAAAGAAAATAATTTCCTACTTGAATTGTTCTAATAAGATAATAGACTGTAGCCTTATATCACTACATATTGAATAAATGTAATCAATTTCAATCAAATAACGTTATTTTTGCAATAGTGGCGAATACCATGAACACCAGCTGGCAGTCAAATGCCACAATCCCAAATCCTTAATCTCTACCGACATCGACACCAAGCAACATCAGTTTGATTGGAGCAACACTAAAATCATCAGCCATGCTATCACCTACCACACTTGTGAGTTCATCGACGCCTGGCACTCCACAAGCAATTCCATCAACAGACACATCGACCTACAACCAGCCTACAAATCCCTCAGAATCCAAATCAACTGCACAGCCAGCCAGACACAGCACTGACTCTCAACCAACTCATGCAAGCCCCCCTCCCACCAGCAGTTCACCTCCCAATGAACCTCCCCCTCACAAGACCCATCACAAGCCTCTCACTGATGATTCATACCAGACCCCTTATAAGACCCTCACTTGACACACCCAAACCTGAAGCTCTTATAAACAGAAGAACACTGACATTGACATCCCCTAAACTCCGTTGAAGATGTTACCTAGCCTGGTAATGAAAAGTTTGGAAACCAACCCACAAGCTTGGAGAACAAACCTTCTCCCTCAATGTTATTTTTCTCACAGAGGGTGAACTGAGTGGTGTTCCAGTAGTGAGCCTGGATGAGTAGATTGTTGAGGATATGAAGGCTCCATATAGGCTGAAATGAAGAAATGATTGATCAACCCAGGCATGATTGAACATGGGTAGTTGTATCCATTTAGTGTTAGGCCAAGGTAGGTGAAATTGGAAGTACTGGGTAACCTATTATAGGGCAAGATGCCCCATATAATCTAGTGATTATGCTGACTTTCATCCTGTGGTGCAGGTGGCTGAATTATGAAAATGGATTATTTTGGGCATTCAATTAATAAAGCAGTTGGAAGTGTGGAGAGATTTTTCAGGATGAAGAATTGAGGCTGGTCTACAGGACAATCAGATAAAGATCACTTAGTAACCTCTAATTGAGGACAGAAAGAAGAAAATAGAGAGCACAGCAGAATTTTAGATTTCAGAAGCTTTTTAGGTCAGCAATCTGGAAAAAAATGTAAAACACTTAGGATTCACAGAAAACATACATCTGCTAAGGAGGCATCTGTAAATAAAATAGACTTGGGAATTGGACACAGACAGAGGGAAGGAAAAGAAAGAAACTCAAACTAATGTTGCCTTGATATTGTTCAATGTAAGGGATATATAAAAGCTTGGACAAGCATTTAAGTCTCAAAGAAGACTTTAAGTGGTATGATTGAAATGTTCACAGAGTGACTCCTGAAAAACCTGGGAAATAAATCTGTATAAGATTCAGGGATCTTGCCAAAGAAGTCTACCAATCCTGTCTAAACACTCCCATTTTCTGTTCCATTCCAGCTTCCTATCTTTCTTGAAAATTCTCAGTTTTACAATACATCCATAGATGGGGTGTCTCTGGATGAGAAAGGAGACCTAATAGCAGATCTCGACATTATCAATTGGGTGATTCAGAACAGGACAATTTTCAGAGTGTTGCTTGGCAACCTTGAAAAACAGGGATCCCTGGATTTCACCTTTATGATCAACCCAAAAGGTGTGGCAAGAATGGATAAGCTGAATAAGGTGGGGAAAACAATTATTTCCGTCTCTCTAAATTTCTCACACCATGATTGCTTTCTTGAGAAAGAGAATAGTTTTGAATGTCATCTGCATTCTCCAAGGGAAGCAACAAAATTTTCAGTTAGATGTCAAGCTGTGTCAGTCCTGCCCCAACTTGGTCCTTTAAGCAACTTGGTCCATTGGTAGTGAAAGGTATACTTTACTAAAGGTCAAGTGGATTGCAGTGTAGCTGTAAGGACCCACCTCAATCTTACATCTTAAGAAGACAGAACTCTTGGAATGTCTCTTCCAACAGGGATCTTTATTAAGAGAAGTTGATTGCAGGCACACTAGACAGGATCTGGGGAATCCTCTCCCACCATTCAATGTTTTAAAGTGTTCCCAAGCAGCCCCCCCCCCACAGTTCTTCCAGGCAATTCAATCCATCGTCTGCTCTGTTGGCATGATCACTCATCCTCTTTTCCCAGATCCCAGGCGTTGTATTTCCCACCACCTTTTCCTCACTGACGGCAAAGGGGAGTGAGATGAAAGGCAATGGCCATGTTGTTATGGTTAGTTCTCTCGATGAGAATCCACAAACGGTCACTTTGCAGTTAACGAAGGAAGTGAGAGTCATAAACCCCCCATGCTTTCCCTCCTCCTCTTTTGTAGTATGACAGAATCCAGAATAGAGTAAGAATTGGTTTTTCATCAGAGTAGGTAGATAGAAATGAAATATAATTGGATTCTGACAGTAGCAAAGCCAGAACTGAGATTTTTGCACCAAATCTTCCTGGTTAACTTTCCCCTCTTAATCCCTTTCCATTGCTGGTTCCACATGGTCAGATCATATTAAAATAAAATATTTTGGAAATGGTCTCTTCAACTATAGACTGGGCAGAGTGCAGCTGCATGCATTCTCCGCTGTATTACTTTGAAGTTCTGCCTCCTAAAATGTACGATGGGCACTTAACTTCCTCCCCTCCGATCCAGCTCCACCACCACCACCCCCCAAAGTTCCTGGCAGACTGGCAGTGAGCAAATGCAAAGTGCAGGCAGGAGATGGCAATTCTGACAAGCTGTCTATGAGAAATATAAATTGTTTAAGGAAACTCTTCACTAGTCTTCTGTGAAGGGAGATACTTTTGAGCCATGCTAGGTTTGAGTTCACTTAACTAAAGAGAGAAAAATGCATAAAATGTTACTCTTCCAAGCTTTTTGGCTCATGTTGGAGGCCATCATCAGAGAATGTCTCTCTCTCTCCAGAATATGTGCACTGGGCTGTTCTATGCATTGTATTTATAGGGTGCTTGGTTGTGTATAGCTTTTTGATTGTTAATTACAACAGAAAGAACAGCCCAATGCACATGCTCTGGAGAGAGAGAGAGAATTTCCCTGGTGATGTTCTCCAGCACAAGCCAAAAAGTTTGGAAGAATAAACCTTTGGTTCAGGTGACTGACTCAGATTGGATCCTGTAACATTATCCTGGGACAAATGAATAGAATAGAATAGAATAGAATAGAATAGAATAGAATAGAATAGAATAGAATAGAATAGAATAGAATAGAATAGAGCTGGAAGGGACCCTTGAGATCTTCTAGTCCAGACACCTGCTCAAGCAGAAGAACCTATACCATTCCTGATAAAGAGGACAATTAACCAGTGGAATAGCTTGCCCCCAGAAATCGTGGGTGCTCCATCACTGAAGGCTTTTAAAAAGAGATTAGACAGTCACTTGTCTGAGATGGTATAGGTTTTCCTGCTTGAGCAGGGGGCTGGACTAGAAGGCCTCCAAGGTCCCTTCCAGCTCTCTTCTATTCTATTTCAGACAAGTGACTGTCTAGTCTCTTCTTAAAAGCCTCCAGTGATGGAGCACCCACGATTTCTGAAGGCAAGCTGTTCCACTGGTTAATGGTCCTCACTGTTAGGAAGTTTCACTTTAATTCCAGTTTGCTTCTCTTTTTGTTCAGTTTCCAACCATTGTTTCTTGTCCTGTCCTTTGGTGCTTTGGAGAATAATTTGACCTCCTCTTCTTCATGGCAGCCTCTCAAATTCTGGAATACTGCTATCATGTGGTCCCTATTTCTTCTTTTCTTTAGACTAGCCAAACCCAAATTATGCAACCGTTCTTCATAGGTTTTAATCTCCAGGCCTTTGATCATTTTAGTTGCTCTCTCTGAACTTTTTCCAAGATCTCACCATCTTTTTTGTAGTATAGTGACCAAAATTGTTTGCAGTATTCCAGGTGTGGTCTTACTAGGGTTTTATAAAGCGAATGTCATGATTCCGATAAATGAAACCAATTAAAAGAACTTCAAGGCAAGGATTTCTTCCTTAAAGAACATTTTATTCAGGAAACAAAGTATTGGTACTTATATAGTTGAACCCAAGACTAAAGTTCCCTCCCCCTGATACAAAGTAACAAGTTGCAATTCCCACCCTAGAAAGGCCACAATAGATCACATTCACCAATTAATCTAAAATCCTCCCCACTTTACTGCCCACCAAAACTTTATCTATAATTGAAGCTCACCCAGCTGGATGTCAACGCTGCAAATATTGTATATTCTTGCTTTTGACAATATGCAGAACTGTCTGGTATTTATGGGGTTAATACAGAGCAGAATGGGGGTGGGGGTAAAGCCCGGGAAAGAAAGAGGAAGGAAACATTTGACCTTCACACTAATTGGATAATGTGATATATGACGGCTAATTTAGGGAGGGAACATGCTGATAATTTAACTGCTCAGAGGAAGAGAACTTAGATCCTAGCATCCCTCCGTTATGCGTGTGCCGACATTTTGTAACAATCACTGACTTTTAGGAAAATAAATGCCTGGAAGTTTTTTGAAGTGTTTCATTAGCCGGAACCATAACACTGCAATTGTTTAGGCTAACTTTAAAAGCTCAAGCATTCCTCCCTCTCCCCTTCTACATGTGAGAACCCCAAGCAGCAGAAAAGCACAAGTAAAGTAAAAGGTTAAACATTGCCAGCGGTACCAATACTTTGTGTGATCTTGATTCTATGCCTCTGTTTATGCAAGCCAGGACTGTATTAGCTTTTTTGGCTGCTGCTACACACTGCTAGCTCATATTCAAGTGATCATCCACTAGGACTCCAAGGTCCCTCTCACAGTTACTTTTTTTGAGCCAGGTCTTGCCTACTCTATACTCACACCTTTGGTTTTTCCTGCCTAAATGTAAAACTTTGCTTTTCTCCACATTAAATTTCATTTTGTTGGATAGGGCCCATTGTTCAAGTTTATCAAGATCTTTTTGGATCCTGAGCTTGTCTTCTGGGGTGTTGGCTATTCCTGCCAGTTTAGTCTCATCTGCAAATTTGATGAGTTCCCCTTTTATTCCCTCATTTATGAAGATATTGAAGAATACTGGGCTTAAGACAGAACCTTGGAGTGCCCCACTGCTTACTTCCCTCCATGTAGATCTAGTACCATTAAGGATGACTCATTAAGTACTGTTTGTCAGCCAGTTACAAATCCATCTAGTGGTGATGTTGTCTATCCCACATTTTTGTAGCTTACCAAGAAGTATGTTATGGTCTACTTTATCAAATGCCTTACTAAAATATAAGTATACTATGTCCATAACATTTTGCTGGTCTACTAACTTAGTCACTTTATCAAAGAAATGTATTTGCCTTCATTTGCATTAAACTTTACCTTGTGCAATTAATATATCAATTTACAACCTACATTACACTGGAAGTGTACAAATTAGAAAAAAAGAAGGGGAAGACTGTTGAGCTGTTTCTATAGCTTCAAATTTAACAAACCTAACCTTGAACTACTGCTTTCTTGCTTGTCATTTTATAGAAATTCAATCATAAATTATTTTCTGGCTGATCTTCCTCCCTCTGCTCAGAGTCTACCTCCTTCCAGGTGTGTGGAAAGCTGCCATCCTGGATTCATGAAGGTGGAACAGGAAGGGAAGCCCTTCTGCTGCTATGACTGTCTTCCCTGCACAGAAGAAACCATCTCCATCATGGAAGGTAGGTGGCAGCAGAGAATAGGGGGAAATTTCTGAGAAGACTTGGCTCAGTGTCTGCTGAGGTTGACATTCCATGATTTAGCTTGCTCAGAGTCAAAATCAGAGTCCCGGGCCATGACAGGCCTTTTCTTTCCGAGCTGCTTAAATGCCCACCAGGAGTAATGGTGAACCTCTGTTATTTGTTTATTTAGTAAATCCACTTTGATGGGTGACTATTCAAACCCATGAAACTTATTTCTCCTGCTACTGGGTTGTATGCAGTCATGATTTCAGAGATCTTTGGGGCCAAGTTGTCTCTCATTCACTCAAAACTCTATGCACTTCCTTGCTGACTCATTCATAAGGTGACCAACCGTCCTCCTTTAGGGAGGACAGTCCTCCTTTTGTAAGTTCTGTCCTCCCTCGAAAAGTGTCCTCCTACATGTCCTCCTTTTCGATATTTGAAGACTAATCTGCAGGGCTTTTTTTTTCTCATAGAACGCTCAGAACGGCGTTCCGGCATCTTTTTTTGATGGTGTTTTTTCAACTTTTGCCTGAGCTGTGCTACTCCCATTATTGGCTTTCGAAAGCCAATAGGAATTGCTGTTGAGCACTCCAAAACACCCGGCTGGCAAACTTTGCACATGCAAGTTGTCTGTATTATTGTTGCAATGAATAAAATGTTTTTTTATTTACAGTATTTTTTTATTCAATTTATTTGTGTCCTCCTTTTCATTGTAAAAAAGTTGGTCACCTTACTCATTCAAAGTTAAGAGATGTATCTCTCCTGCTTCCTGTTATCCAAATCATAGTGATTTCTTTATTATCTAGCTGCAAAGTCTCCAGAGATTTTTCTGTACGCTTTCAGAAGATTTGACAGCAAGATGTCAACAACATGTTTTCATCTCAATACCATGCTAAAGCTTTGTTGACATGCCATTGGAAAGACATGGGTGAATAAATGGGTCTGGAGAAAAAGACAGCTGGGGGAGGGTCTTTTAGAGTAGTCAGGGGATGTACTTTGTACTTCAAGATGTGAAGCTTGGTGGGACTATGTCTGTGTTTGAAAAGCTCCTGAAGCTCCTGTCTCAGAAGAGGGCTTTGCTTTCTTCCAGCTCTTTCTCTGGATTGTAGTTCAAAGCAGGCATAATACAGGAAGTGCAATCGGGAACACAAATCATGTTCCTGCTTTTGCTACTTCTGGTGCTGCTTTTTTGGCCTCAGGGAGTCTGTGGGACACTCAAATGTCCTCTGACTCTGAATAGGGATGGGGTGAACCCACAAAACTATTACAAGCTAGAAAAGTATTTTATTAGTGCTATAATCTCTGCAATCAGGGCTAAGTTTCAATCATTAAACTTCAGCACATCTCCTTCAATTCAGCCATCACAGTAAGTGAATGTTCCTGAACGGAAACCATTCTATTTTCAACCCTCCAATTTTGTGAGGCAATGCCCCCTGATATTCTACTTTTGCTAATTTAGTTCATATCTCAATTTCCTCAACATCCTCTGAGCAGAGCTAGTATGTGTATAGGAAAAGAAGGTGGTATCTCTCTTCCTTTGTCTCATCAAGAGGTCAAGCTGGACTGAATAATTCAGGACTGCTATATTTTTTCATGGCATTAAAAATAAGATAACCTCCACATTTTTTTCTGGATGCAAGTTCACTAATAATATGAAGGAATCACAGCCAGGGTCTGTGACTTTTGATATGTCTATCACTTCCATTTTGAACTGAGAGCAAGTTTGGGGGTTGTGATTAAATTATCAGGTTAGAAACCAGGAAACCAAGAGTTTTAGTCCCATCCTAGATATTGTCAGAAGTAAGTCTTCATCCTGGTTCATCCAAGCCGGGGATAAATAAGCAACATGGCAACTGCTTTGGGAAGAAGGTTACAGTTTATTGAAGAAGCAGAAAGATGGTCCTTGCAAGAAAAAGCAGAGGAAAGGAAAGAGGAGTTGAGCACATGGGCAGTAGGTTTTTATACCCCCTCTAGCCTTGTTTGGAATAGTTTCCTGTTCCTGTGACATGAACCTTGAGGCTATTTCTGAGTGTTTGTCTAGGCCTTGATATCTGTGGTTTAATCCTATTATCATAAGCTGCTTCCCAGGTGATGGGGCTAATGACTTCTAGAGTTTGGGTGGGGCATGCAGATTTTCTCTTTGTCTTCTTGAGTGCTCTGGCTTCAACTTTCTGATGGTTTTACATCTGCATTTGTATGGGGCTAGCTCTTGCTTGGGGCAGAGAGATAGATTTGGGGCCAGGTTTGTTTTCTGCTTTTCAAAAAATACTTTTAAAAATCCTTTTGGAGAAAAATATATTTTTCTGCCCTTTTAATATTTCCTTTTCTGGGCTAACTTCCCTCAATATGAAGACCTTGTACCTGTCTCCTTCCCTCAGCCTTAGGAAGGAGGCAATATCAAACTACTTCTGAAAAATTGGAGACACGATTGACTGAAAAAATAAAAAAATCGTAATCTTATAATTTCAATGTAAACTAATCATCCACTCAGGAAACCTTAAAATCTAAACACGTACAAACATAGATAACATATGGGCTTTGTTAATAGTCCCAGATGCTCATTGTATATCTTTTTTTTAAAAAAAAAAGCAGGAAACTTTATTACAATAATTTAATAGAACCCCCCCACCACAGTTTAAATAAATTATGCAAATACAAAATTACAATAATTAATTCAAGATTACCTCCTCCATTGTATATCTTAATGCGGTATATAAGTCTCATAAATAAATAAATAAATAAATAAATAAATAATGTATTCTTTAGTTAATTTGGTGGTGTGATGGTCTTTTTAAACTTTATTATTTACTGATTCCCTCTTTAATATAGAAGAATAGATTCAAACTTCTAAATATTCAGAAAGTAACTTCTGCCAGTTTGAATTATGGAATTATAGAACTGTGTCTTTGAAATAGATCTAATAATACATATTAATGCAATTCATTGTTTTTATGTTTACTAATTTTAGGAATGTGGCAATCATTCAGAGGAACACTTGGACTTTGGTGGATTAGAAGCATTTTTGTAAAAAGAGATTAAATAAAATGTTATTTTCACTGATTGTGCTCTAATATATAATAATAATAATGATAAAGTTGGAAGGGACCTTGGATGTCATCTAATCCAACCCCCTGCTCAGGCAGGAAACCCTATACCATTTTGGACAAATGGCTGTCCAATTTCTTCTTAAAAACTCCCAGTGTTGGAGAATTCACCGCTTCTGGAGGCAGGTTGTTCCACTGGTTAATTGTTCTAACTGTCAGGAAGTTTCTCCTTAGTTCTAGGTTGCTTCTCTCCTTGATCAGTTTCCATCTGTTGCTTCTTGTCCTTCCTTCAGGCGCTTTGGAGAATAGCTTGACTCTCTCTTCTGTGTGGCAGCCCCTGAGATATTGGAACAGTGCTATCATGTCCCCCCTCATCCTTCTCTTCATTAAACTAGACATACCCAATTCCAGCAGCCTTTCCTTATATGCTTTGGCCTCCAGTCCCCTAATCATCTTTGTTGCTCTTCTCTGTACTCTTTCTAGAGTCTCAACATCTTTTTTACATCGTGGTGACCAAAACTGGATGCAGTATTCCAAGTGTGGCCTTACCAAGGCATTGTAAAGTGGTATTAACACTTCATGTGATCTTGATTCTATCCCTTTGTTAATGCAGCCTAGCACTGTGTTGGCTTTTTTGGCAGCTGCAGCACACTGCTGGCTCATATTTAAATGATATCCACTAGGACTCCGAGATCCCTCTCACAGTTAATATATTTATATTTCTAGGAAAACAAACCCAGAATACTGGAAAGTGCTGTCCTACCTTTTTGCCATCCAGGAGCTCAACCAGGATTCTGGTCTCTTGCCCAACATCACCCTAGGTTACAATGTCTATGAAAATTATTTCAATCCACGAATGACTTCAGATGCTTTGCTAGACCTACTTTCAGATGGGGAGGCCAATATTCCCAACTACAGTTGTGGAAGGCAGAGAAACACAGTGGCTATTCTGGAAGGAGCCAAGACTGACATCTCCATCCAAATTTCAATGATGTTGGGCACCTACAAAATCCCACAGATTTGCTTTTGACAGGGCAAAGAGGTTTAGTTATACAGTTTTCAGATGTTTTCTCTTTTGTAAATAAAGAATTAAAAAGACCTGAACTCATTGGTAACCTCACACTGCAATGAACAAGGACATACATTCAATTTTGCAGCTACTAAGATTGTTGGATGAGCAGTCACAAAAATAGCCAGGGAAGTGATTGAAGCCTGGGAAATGGGCCACTTGTCAGACTATAGGACAGTGGTTCTCAACCTTTTTAATGCTGCGACCCCCAACTGGTCGTAAGTCGAGGACTACTCAACTGGTGCAGCACCGTTTGCAGAATGGGACTTTTGGCGGGCTCAGCAGGGAAGAGACAGCCTGGACAATTCCTGTTGGCTTTTGAAAGCCAATAGAATTAGACTCTATTCAAGAGAGTCTATTCTATTGGCTTTCAAAAGCCAATAGAATAAAAGGGAGTAGCACAGCTAAGGAAAAGGGGAAAAAAATGGCGGACTATGTTGTTTGGCGACCCCCGTGAAATGGTCGTTCGACCCCAAATGGGGTCCCGACCCACAGGTTGAGAACCACTGCTATAGGAGTACTGATTTACCACCAGGTTATCAACTACTTAGGAGGTGAGGGCTTGGCAGCACAAGGAAACAACAGCCAATGTCTTAATAGTCAACCATCAACACCTCAATCAACAACTAAAAAACCACACACAATAGGCACTATATAAATACCATACGTAGAATAGCCCAAACTACGTACTCTGCTAGAGAGAAGATCCCTGAGGATGGGCTCCAGCACAGGTCTGAAAATTTGGAAGACTAAACCTCTGGGGTCTCGGTGACTGACCCAGATTGGATCCTGCAACATTAAAAGTAAAGATTCTGATTATCTAATTAGAGAGAGAAGGTTTAGAGCAGCCATATTCCTGCCCATCATGATGCCAGCCCAGACTAGGGGCTTTCTGATTTTTGGAATTTGAAAAATTCTCCACTGAAGAAACCAATAGGCAGAGAAACAACATGTGAAACTATGAGTCACCAATGTCAGAAGTGGATGTAGAGCCAATATAGTTATCCTAAATTTGGAATTTTATGAATAAATAAATCATCTTTTTCTTTTTTAGATCAGTTACAGTTTTATTTCCCAGGCTCTGTGTGATAAAAGCCAATATCCTTTCTTCTACCCCATGCTCCCTTCTGAAGGATGGTCAAAGTGCTCAGGGATGGTCAAAGTGCTCCTTCATTTCAAGTGTACATTGATTGGTCTGATTGCTCCAGATACTGACCAGGGGCAGAAATTCATGAGGATGATGACCGCTATGCTGATAAGGAATGACATTTGTCCAGTTTTATCACAGATCTTTTCCATAACTACCAAGAAGCTCTTCAGGCTTTCTGATGCATACCACAATTGGAGACAAGTGAATGTCTTTCTTTATGGTGCAGAGACGGATTCAGTAGGAATTGGGTTACTGCTTTTTCATAGAGCCATTGAAGGTTTTAAGGAACCCGTTAAAGGCAAGGTCCTAATGACAACTTTGCTGAGAGACTTACATTTATATTTAACAGAAATTGCTAATCGCATTGGACAAATCCATAGTATTTTTTCCTTTCCTATGAAAACAAAGCAAACAGCAAACTATGCTGTGACTCGGCATTTCTACTCTATGATGCAAGACTTTTCAGAGAAATCCTTTACATGTTTCTTTGGCAAGGATGCCTTTTCAGTGAAAGTCTGGAGACGGTGCAGAGAAAGTGAAAAACTGAAGGTTCTGCCAAAGGAGCTAATTGATGGTATTTTGTCAATAGACAATTATTTCACTTACTATACAGTCTGGGCTGTGGTGCGAGCTTTACATGCAGCCTTTTTATCTAGATCTAAAAGGAGACAGACTAAAGATGGCAAGAACATGGAAACTCCATGGCTGAAAGCTTGGCAGGTAATTGGGTTTTTTTGTATGTTTTCTTTGTGTCAGCTGTCCTCTGCCAGCTGCTGATAAACTCCAAACACAGAAGGAACAGGTGACCAGCAAACTTTAACGCAAAAGAAAAGTCAGCACTGGGAGTGAATTGCTCCCAGTGCTTTACATAGTTGTGCTCCACCCACCAACCCCACCCCACTTAGCAAGCCAGCATCCGGTCCGTATGGATAATAGGCGTAGTGCACCACCCTTTCCCCTCCTCCAGGCACACCCACGGAGCCTCTGCCATCCCAGCCATTTGTTCTGATAACGAGGCAGCTGGAGGAAGGGAGGAAGGAAGCCAAGGTAAAGCACAATCCCTCCCTCGTCCTCCTTATCTAGTCCCTTGTCCAGCTGGTAGGAGGAGTGTTCCTGGCTTCTGTCTCCTCTGAGGATGGCACCTACGGCGTCTGGCTGCATGCTCCCCATCTCCCAGCCCATGGCAAGCCCAGGGGCTTGACACTTTGTTTTTCTCTTGAAGATAAGAATCAATTTTATAAGTGTCAGAACTGAATAATTATTCTGAAAAATTAGCTGATTTTTTTTATATAGAAAGTACATTGAATTAAAACATTCTGTTTCTGTCCCTTTTGCATTATAGTCACATCTTCTTTTTAGTTAGTAACTATCAGCAACTTGGTCAGTTAGAAAAGAAAGACTCTTGAATTCATTGTTAATGAAAGTGTACTTTACTAAAGCCAAGTAGTTGCAGCATAGAAAAGCCTGATTTGAACTGTCATGCCCAAAGCATCTGATTAACTCTTCCCTTCTCCCCATCTTCCCCCTGGTTATCTCCCATTGTCCAATTACATTCAAACAAATTGTTTTGGTAACAGTCGCTAGCTTGGTGGGCTGGAGAATGTTGCATCCCATGGTGTGACCTTGGAACAACTTGCGGCTTTCATTGGACAGTACAATGAGTAGTTTTGATTCCCTTTATCTCCCTCCCCTTATTCCATATGGCAGACTAGCATCTGGTGAAGCATGGCTGGTGAAGCAGGTGACAGTCCTGATATTAACTTGTTTTAAATTGTTTTTCAAATAAAATATTTTAATATCTCTAGCATTCAAATATGCATGCTTGCTTTTCTTTTACTATAAATGGGGAAAAAAACAAAACTTGGAGAGGTTTTCAGCCAGCCCTTTGAAGGAAGAAAGACAAGAATCTGCAAGGATTTCAGAATGCTAATTTATTGTTAATGAGCTTGAAAACTTGTCCAAGTGAGTCTCTAATTCATCTTAATGTTTGTACAGTTGAAATACAATTACACTGTAAGTTAGTAGATATTAGAATTTAAATTTTTATAGATTGTCTGCAAAAGACTTGAGAAGTAAATCTGAAACTTTCGCTTTGTGTATCTGTTCACCCACAACACAAACTTATTGTAGATTTTTCTAAGTCCTGTCTAAACATACTCATTTTCTCTTCCATCCAGCTTCATCCTTTCCTTCAAAATTCTCAGTTTTACAATAATTCCATAGGAGTGTTATATCTGGATGCAAATGGAGAGTTGGTAGCCAATCTGGACATTGTGAACTGGGTGATTTCCTCCAACAAGTCTGTTAGCAGAGTGAATTGTGGGAGTCTAGAAAGACAAGGATCCTTTGATTTCAAATTCATGATCAATCAGAAAGCTATTAAAAGGTTGGAAGTGCTGAACAAGGTGGGGAAAATATGTCATTTCACTCTTTCTAAAGCGCTTACCATGAGGATTGCAGTATTTGGCAAAACAGGGCTCAGATATCATCTCAGTTTTCCAAGAGAAGCAACATCTTCTTTGATTAGATGTGCAGGTGTCTATAAACAATAATCTCCATAAATATTCAAGTGGTTGAATAGACGTGTACTCTCCTCCATCCCCAATATTGATTTTAATTTTTTTTTACTGTTGTTGTTACCTGCTCAGAATAATGGACAACAAGGTAAGAAGTTATACAAGTCAAAGGGGGGAAAGGGAGAAAGAAAGGTGCAACGTCACCACATTACAAAAAAGATGTTGAGAAAATGTGCAGAGAAGAGCAACTAAAATGATTAAAGGCCTGGAGACTAAAACATATGAAGAACTGCAGGAGGAATTGGGTATGGCTAGTCTAGAGAAAAGAAGGACCAGGGATAAAATGATAGCAGTATTCCAGTATTTGAGTGGCTGCGACAAAGAAGAGAGGATCAACTTATTGTATCAGAAAGCACCAGAAGGCAAGACAAGAAAAAATGGATGGAAACTAATCAAGGAGAGAAGCAACCCGGAATTAAGGAGAAACTTCCTAACAGTGAGAACAATTAACCAGTGAAACAGCTTTGCCTTCAGAAGTTATGGGTGCTTCATCACTGGATGTTTTTAAGAAGAGACTGGACAGCCATTTGTCTGAGATGGTGTAGGGTCTCCTCCTTGAGCAGAGGGTTGCACTAAAAGACCTCTAAGGTCACTTCCAGCTTCATTCTGATTGATCAAAGAATGAAAATATTAGACTTGTACAAAGGGACAGAGAGTTATTCCATGGGGTAACATAATTTATTTCACAAACCAGAGAATCAATCTGACCTTTTTTTGAATAAGTTAATATTTAAATTTAGATTCTAAATTAAAAATTATAGAGATAAGAATTAGAATGAGCAGCAATAAAAAAAGGAAAAAACGTTCAGCCACATAACATTGATGAGTCACAATCTTTTTAAGTGGCTAAGTTAAAATTGGAACTGAAGATTTCCAATCCTTATCTCTCCCCCCATTTTCTTGGCATAAATTCATGATTCTTTTTCTGGATGTTGTCTCTATTCAGCCCCTGCCAAGGTGGAAAGCTGTCATCCTGGATTCATGAAGGTGGTTCAGGAAGGAAAGCCCATCTGCTGCTATGACTGTCATCATTGTGCAGAAGGAACCATTTCCATCATGGAAGGTGGGTAACACCAGAAGAAAAGGACTGTCATTTGAGAAAAGCATGTACACTGACATTTTTCCATAAAAGTAAATTATAATACTTGTTTTTAATATTTTTCAGGATTACAATTAGTAAGAAAAATGGTGATTTCATTTCAAATTTAATTTCCAAAATTTTCTACATTGTGCCATATACTGTATACTGTATATCCTTCTAGTATTTTTGAGTTTTGTTACATATCCATGAGGTAAAATGGAATTTCTGTTTAAATTGTAGCTCAAAGTAAATGTCATGGATTTGATCAATAATTCTTCCCATTGATATATTATGACTATTTCTTTGAAATTTTGTATCCATTTTATCATACAGTTTTTATTTGTTCTAATTGTGTGCTCTGTCTGAATAAAGGTTTAAATATCTGATATAAATGGCTTTGTGTGTTTTAAATTCCATCTTTTCTTTCTTCTTAATGTTCCTCCCTCGTTCTTAAGATGTTTATTCTTCCAGAAATTGGCACATACATCAGCCATGGTATCTTCTGATCTTTCTGAGTGGTTGTTGCTGTATCTTTAATCTGTTCATTAAATTCAAGAGGACCATGTTTGCATGTGTGATTATATTTTTCTTACTGTAATTATTTTCAACATGGAAGACATTTAAGGAGAAAATTATGAAACTGTTGGGATTATCTGAGGAAAACGGATGATGTTCAGGGTACGTCACTTGAATCTCAGCAATATTTTGTTTGTGTGTGCCTATGTGCATGTGTTTATATTAGGCAAATATATGTTGGGCTGAAGAGAGAAAACTTTGAGAAAAAAGCAAAATGAGTTTGTCACTGTAAGAACAGAATCTCTCCATAGTAAAGGGAATGTTTTAAATAGTTGGAACAATTTGTCACTACTGAGTGATATTTGCTTGATAGTTTCAACTCTCAGGAAGCCTGAAGACATGGCTTTGCCATCTGGCTTGGGGATCAGAAAGTAGTATGGAGCTCATAAAATGGCTGTACTCTTTTGCTCTCCCGGTGTCTTTATGTATGGCTTCTAATTGTTTAACTGTTTTTAATGTTTATATTGTTTGTATGGCAGTTTTATTTACTTGGTACTGTTTTTTTTTAACTATAAGCCACCCAGAGTTACAATGTTATGTGGATGGCTATATAGTTTCATAAATAAAATAAAAATAAAACCTGACAACATCTTCATTAAGTGAATGTCCAAACCTGAAGAAGTCTCCCAACAGTTTCACGCAGATCATGAATTTCTGGAAATTTGATGAACTGGAGTTAAGATAAGGTTAGATAAGATAAGATAACTTTTATTGTCATTTTTTTCTGTGGGCACAATGACACACATCAAAAATGAAATTTCGTTGCCCACTCTCAAAGTGAACACATACATGGTACACACCTAAACATACTATATACAACATATAATAATAATAATAATAAAGTTGGAAGGGACCTTGGAGGTCATCTAGTCCAACCCCCTGCTCAGGCAGGAAACCCTATACCATTTCAGACAAATGGCTGTCCAGTCTCATTTTAAAAACTTCCAGTATTGGAGCATTCACCATTTCTGGAGGCAGGTTGTTCCACTGGTTAATTGTTCTAACTGTCAGGAAGTTTCTCCTTAGTTCTAGCTTCTCTCCTTGCTTAGTTTCCATCCGTTGCTTCTTGTCCTGCCTTCAGGCGCTTTGGAAAATAGCTTGACTCCCTCTTCTTTGTGGCAACCCCTGAGATATTGGAACACCGCTATCATGTATAGACCTACACCCCTACATATACATAACATATGAATATTAAACACTGTCCATTTTGAATATATAATAGAAGGAAGAAGCTTGAGAGTTCACAAGGTTTATACTGTATGGAACGAAACTGGCTGAATCTGGATGTTCTGCTTCAGATACCACAGAGCCTTCTCCCAGAAGGTAACAAGGAAAACAGGTTGTGAAGAGGATGGGTAGTGTCCCAGACAATCTTACAGACCCTGCTAAAGCAACGCTTCTGTACTATGTCCTGGATGGGAGGGAGGGAACTGCCAATGAACTTTTCAGCCATTGTCACCCCTCTCTGCACTGCCTTCCTGTCTGAAGCAGTGATGCTTCCAAACCAGACTGTGATACTGTATGACAGGATGCTCTCAATCGTCCCCCTGTAGAAAGTGGTAAGGATAGAGGAAGGAAGATGTGCTTTTCTCATGCGATGCAGAAAATGCAGGTGCTGCTGTGCCTGTTTCATCAGTGTCTTGCTGTTGAGTGACCAAGCCAGCCTACTTGTTAACTGCACACCCAGGAATTTGATGCTGGTAACCACTGGAGAAGGGCCTAATGCTGGGAAAGATTGAGGGCAAGAGAAGAAGGGGATGACAGAGAATGAGATGGCTGGATGGAGTCACTGAAGCAGTAGGCGTGAACTAAAATGGACTCCAGAAGATGGTAGAGGACAGGAAGACCTGGAGGAACATTGTCCATGGGGTCGCGATGGGTCGGACACAACTTCGCAATTAACAACAACAACAACAACCATTTCCACAGGTGAATCATTAATGCAAAGAGAAGTGTGGCTGTGCCTGCCTTTTCTGAAATCAACAATGATCTCTTTAGTTTTTCCGGTATTTAAAACTAGGCTGTTCTCCTTATACCAAATTCCCAGTCTAAAAGTTTTGTCAGAAGCTAGCTCGACTTCATGATGTTATCTGGTATATACAGACATGCTCTTCTCGGGATGGGTAACACCTGCACAGAATGCTGCCTTATTTTATTTTATTCTGATGGATTGATTGATTGACCAAAGCTAGGCTTACAATCACTGGGATGCTTGGCCTCTCCAGGATCTGAGACAAGATAGTCCAGTGTTATAGGAAAGGCTCAAATCAACTGGATCGCTGCTAGATGGCATATTTGAGATGGGATTGCTATTGTAGTATGTAACAATATGATGTGTGAAGTTCTATATTTGGGAATGTGGTTTTAGATAAAATGATGCATTCTTGCCTATAGGAGAAATCAGTGGCAGAGAAAGAAGCAGCAACCAAAAAGTTCAAACTGAGACTGCAGATTCAACAATACAATTGAGAATAATAGAGTTGGAAGGGACCTTGGAGGTCTTCTAGTTCAACCTCCTGCTCAAGCAGGAGATCCTATTTCATTCCATATAAATGGTTTTCCAATCTCTTCTTAAAAGCCTCCAGTGGTGGAGCACCCATAACTTCTGAAGGCAAGCTGTTCCACTGGTTAATTGTTCTTACTGTTACAAAATTTCTCCTTACTTCTAGATTGCTTCTATCCTTGGTTAGTTCCCATCCATTGTTTCTTGTCTTGCCTTCTGGTTTTTTTGGAAAATAGGTTGACCCTCTTTTCTTTATGGCAGCCCCTCAAATATTGAAACATTGCTATGATGTCACCCTTAGTCTTTTTTTTATTAGACTAGACAAATCCAATTCCTGCAATCGTTCTTCATATATTTTAGCCTCCAACCCCTTAATCATCTTTGTTGCTCTTTTCTACACTCTTTCTAGAGTCTCTAAAATCTTTTTATAATATAATGACCAAAACCGAATGCAGTATTTTATGTGTGGGCTTACTAAGGCTTTATAAGGTGGTACTAATACTTGATGTGATCTTGATTTTATCCTTCTGTTAATGCAACCTAAGATTGCATTGGCTTTTTTGGCTGTTGCGACACACTTCTAGCTCATATTTAAGTGATTGTCCACTAGGACTCCAAGATCCCTTTCATAGTTACTGCTATTGAGCCACATTTCACTTAATCTGTACAGTACATTTGGTTTTTCTTACAAGTGTAAAAACTTACTTTTCTCTATACTGAATTTCATTTTGTTAGATAGATTAATCAAACTATCAACGTTGATAATATTGATATTGATAAAAAATTATCAATCAAGATAAATCAAATGGATGACACACATTTGAGAGAGAAGAGAGAGAGAGAGAGATTCCTAACACAGTTTAATACATACTTAAATTAAAAGTAGAAGGGGGACTTATATTTATTAAAAGTGGTGGATTGTTTCTATTGTGAGACAAAACAAAACAAAAACAGGTTTGTATTTGTGCTTTTTAAGGAATATTATATTATCCAATAATATTTTGGAAGAAATTAACTGGCATTTTTGGAAAAGATGTGCCAAGTAAATTTATATCTTATTTTGTTTTGTATTGTTTTGTATTCAGGTCTGGTCTTAAAAAAATAATATAACACTTGGGGATGAAGATGCAATCCAGAAGTCCCGCACTGGAGGCCAAGATGGAAAAAACCTGCACAGCCACCATGTACTTCCCTTTGGTGCTCAAGTAGGTGGGTACAAAGGATATCCAGACACTGCAGAAGACCAGCATACTGAAGGTGATGGGTTTGGCTTCGTTGAAGGCCCCAGGTAGATTCCTGGCCAGGAAAGCGACTGTGAAGCAGATGAGAGCCAGGAAGGTCATGTAGCCAAGGGCAAGGTAGAACATGACAACAGAGCCTTCATTACATTGCAGGATAATCTCTGCAGATTGTGAGTACATGTCCGACTGAAGGAACGGGGGAGAAGTGCCCAACCAAATGCTGCAGAGAACAACTTGGATACCAGTACAAGAAAAGATGACAGAATTAGCCAGGCTCTTCCCTAGCCATCTCTGCACTTTATTCCCTGGCTTTGTGGCCAAGAAAGCTAACACCACAGTGACTGCTTTGGCCAAGACAGTAGAAATGGCAATTGAGAAGATGTTGCAGAAAGCTGATTGTTGAAGAAGGCAAGTCGCTCTCCTTGGTTGGCCAATAAATAGGAATGAGGTCAAGAAGGAGAGCAAGAGGGAGATGAGGAGGATGTAGGAGAGATCTCGATTGTTGGCTTTGACTATGGGAGTTTCTTGGAATTTAATGAAAATTCCCAAGACAGAACCTGTTACCAAAGACAGGAACAAGGCAAGAGAAGCCAGGATGATCCCCAGATTTTCTTGATAGGATAGGAAAGTTTCAGTCTTAGGAATACAGTCATCTTGGTTGTTCTTTGGATACTGTTCTGCTGGACATTTGGTGCATTTTTCAGCATCTGAAAAGAGTGAGATTAATATCTAGTGTAAAGCATGTTCTTTTATCAGATGCATAGAGGGAGTCCTCAGCTTAGGATCACAGATGGGACTAGAATTTCTATTGATAAGCATGGCAGTTGTTAAGTGTCATTTTATCACATTTTTTTTTGCCACAGTTGCCAACCAAATCATGGTTGTTCATGCAATTTTAGGCTAATCTGGCTTTCCTTATTGGCTTTCTTGTGTAAGGTAAGTGGGAAGGTCACAAATGCTGACTTCAGTATCCTGCAACTATCCTAAATATATGCCAGTTGCTTTTCTCATGACCATCAGGATGCTGCAATAGTTGCAACTTCAAGGAAATATAGTATGAATGATTGCTAAATAAAAGGTTGTAAGTTGAGGAATACCTGTATCTGGAATGAAAGGGGTGATGATGGTATGAATGAATTTGCATGGAGAAACATAGTATGTAGCAATGATTAGGAAACTGATGTAGTGTAATGCAGAAGAACAAATGTCAAAGACAAATGGGAATCTCTGCATTCATTTTCAGGAAGAGCTATGTCTGGTTTTAGAAGTTGCTGTCAATTCTAAAAATGAGCATGGCTGTAGCCTATTCATTTTTGGTTGACACATAGAATGGAGGGAGGGGGTTTGCCAGGTGCTTTGTTAGTATATATAAACTTTTATCCTGTGGGAACCAAGGTCATCGGCTGCTCCCTAGACTGCAGGCTGGGTGTTGCATAAAAAGCCCACCAAGAAGATGTATTGGGGAACATAGTTGCTTGCATAGCCTTAGGGGTGGGATTTTTTAAACTTTGTATTGGTGCATTGTTATGTGTGTCTCCAGACTTGGTTTTACTTTTGACATGCTGATACTTTGTAACTAATAAACATGTTCTTTGAGGAATTTGCAAGCTTCGGAGTTCTGCTTTATTCATCTCTGTCTGTCGGAACCATGACAGTTGCATTGTTTGCATCCCAGATTCCATGAATCACCTTTTAGAGAGGAACTTCAAAGCATTCCATGGCCCTCCCATTAATGATCCACAAAGAGATTATCATTGAGACCCCTATGCAGGACGGCATAGACTGTAGGAGGAGGTTGGACTCAAGTCTTCAGTGGCCACCAATATCTTTGACTCTTTTAAGAAGGAAGATATTTCTCCAATAAACTCAGCTGTTGGCCTTCAGGTGTAAACTGTCTATTAGTCAAGGTGTTTTACTTAATTCTCATTTGCAAATTGAATGCTTCCCTCCAATTTGTGGTAGAATGTAATCTGGTTTCCCAGGAGGGAATAGACGACCAAGAGACAGTGAAATTTAGGTAGTTTGATTGGAAGAAAGAGAGTCAAGATAGCTTTTCTCTAGAAGTTCTCAGAATACGTCTTTAATGATACAAGTAGTGCTTTAGTTGGCAAGTTTCTGTCCATAAGTGAGAAACAATAGAGGAAATAAGGGCGGGACTTAGAAGTAACTCTTTGTGTCATTTTTAGTTTTTGAAGCCTGACAGCTTGAATTAAGGAGATACAGGTCTTCTACCCTGGCAGCAGTTCTCTGGGCTGCTGGATTCCACTGTTTATTTTTCCTTACATCCATGCCAGGTAAGCAAGTACCAATGGCTTCTGTGCATCTGTCTTGCAGATGGATGAAAAACAAAAGCTCAGTTTTAACAGTCCTTCCTATGACACCATACAGAAGGGGAAACTCTTCTCAGTTTCACCCACTTAAAAAAAAGAATCCCTCATTTCCCATCAAGGAAGGAAGGAAGGAAGGAAGGAAGGAAGGAAGGAAGGAAGGAAGGAAGGAAGGAAGGAAGGAAGGAAGGAAGGAAGGAAGGAGGGAGGGAGGTTAAACAAACAAGTCCAGCCTTTTACACTTGCATTAATGGATGAAATTCTCAGGATTCTTTTTTCTTACCTTGTATATGAATACATCTGAACTAGACTGTGTTGTTTCTCTGTATTATATATGTGTACATATAATCTTTTATCATAATCTTTTATCATGCTTATGTAGTATATATTGGAGGTGGTTACACTATGAGAGCTAAATGCAATGAAATTTCTTTTTAATGTATGCTGATTAGTGTACATTTAAAGTGACAATAAAATTATTCTATTCTGTCCTGTTCTGTTCTCAATAAAGATTCTATTCTGTTCTGTTTTGTTCTATTCTATTCTAGAAGAAAACGGAAAGGAAGAATAAGAAGTTCTCAATTTCTTAAGAGAGAGTCAAAGAAAACATGGCAGTACTACCATTAAACAAGATGAATATCAAGAAATTCCATTTCCCCTTTAATGTCATGCCCCCACTGATCCCATTTCTCTTAGTATTCTGCTCCTGATTTAAATCCCCATATTATTTCTTATCACTCTCTATACAATAATTATATCTATTAAAAGAAATTATCTTTTTAAAGCCAAGGTTTAAAATGCATATGACATCATTTCATGAAACATGTTAGGATCTATAGTTATCCCAAATGTTTGCACTTTTTGGGGGGAGTCACCCACCTTCCATGGTGGAGATGGTCCCTTCTGCACAAGGAAGACAATCATAGCAGCAGATGGGCTTCCCTTCCTGAGGAACCTTCATGAATCCAGGATGACAGTTTTCCACACATCTGGAAGGAGGCAGGGGCTGAGAAGAGAGAGGCAAAATGTCCAGAAAGTTAACTTAGTGTCATAATCCAATTATACTTCATCTCCAGTTATCAATTATAGAAAACCCCATTTCTGCCCTCTCTGGATTCTGTCATACAAGGAAGGGAAGGGGGTGAACAAAGGGGCTTTATGGCCCTCACTTCCTTCGGTACAACTTCAAAGGGATTGAATGTGGATAGCACCAAAAAGGCCTTATCATAACCAAGGAGGCTATTTAGCTTTCATGTAGTTTTCTCTGAAGTCTCCATCCAGCCAGCAGAAAGGAAAAGGGGGTGGGATTGTGATGCCTGAAACTGTCACTGGAAGAAGGGGGTGATTGGGTGGGACTACTGGGGAACCCCTTAAAACCTCGAATGGGAGAGCTTGGACCCCAAGTCCTGTCTAGAACGCCTGCAACCATTTTCTCTTAATAAAGGATTCCTGTTGGAAGAATTATTCCAAGAGTTCTGTCTTCTTAAGATGCAAAGTGGGGTGGGTCCTTACATTTAGTTTCAGAAAAATGGCATAGGAAGAAGGTGTTGGTGATCACAAGTTCAAGGTTTAGCTTTGACTAATTAGAAAGCTATAAGAAATGTGAAACTCATCAAATGGATTCAACTACATATTCCTCCTCTATTTCTCTTCTGTTCTGATGTTTCACATGCAATGCAAATTTAAGCTTTTATTTTAAATTTAGATATTGAATTTGTTAGAGAAATGTTGGATGGACTCTTTTCTTTGGCTAAACCATGTAACTTGCATGTCTGGCTTGATCTACTTTCCTTTCCATAGACTCAGTGAATCGTTTGCATGAAAATTGAACAGTATATTTTTCATGGCCATTAAATCCATTAAAGAAGAAGTTTACACTCTAGAAAATCTCATCAGCTGACAGGAAAATTAGTTAAAAACAAAGCCCCCAACTATCCCAAAAGTTTAATCCTCTTGTAGCCACCTTCAGTAGAATAAAATAAATATTAGTCCCACCTTGTTCAGCATTTCCAACTGTGGGATATTCTTCTGGTCGATGGTAAGTTCAAAATTCTGAGATGCCCATTTTTCTAATCTCCAAAACTTCATTCTCTTGACAGATTTGTTGGGGAAAATGACCCAATTCATAATATCCAAGTCAGCTGTCAGATCGCCTTTCTCATCCAAATATACCCCTTCTATAGAATTGTTGTGAAACCGAGAGCTTTGAAGAAAGGAGTGAAGCTGGAAAGGAAAGGAAAAAAAGAATTTAGAAAAGACATCAGAAGTTCTTTCAAAAGATCCTTTGTTGCATTGCAAAGGGAGGGATCTGGATATTCCTCTCTCTGAGTTCAAAAACCAGATTCTCGTTTCAGTTTTCAACTTATTGATAAGAATATCAATAAGCACAGGAATAATAAGCTGTAGAGTAGAACTATGATTATAAAGGACAGGAGTTCTGGTCATGTTCTGGTTCCCACCACTTTCTCATAGCAATGCTTATATACAGTGATATGGGTGGCATATAAATGATATATTTTACACACAGACACACACAGACACAGACACAGACACACACACACACACAAACATCTCTAAAAAAAGAACTAATTCTTTCTTTCATTGATTGTTTTATTAAGCTAAAAAAATATCAGCCATTCAGTTTTTCCTTTAACTTTGGGGACATCATATGATTTTTCTCTTTTGTTGTATCATTTTTTAAATTTTTTTTATTATACAAAGAAAAAAAAAAGATTAAAAACACCGAACATGGTAAATCGTCTTTGACTGACATCTCAGTCCATATTGTACATTAATTATATATAATATACCTATATACAACTATACATTTCTAGTCTCTATCTCAGTTTATCTCTTTACTGTGACCTCCATTTTTTTTTTTGCCCACCACATCAAAAGGGATTGAATGGAGTTCTCTATGATAAAGGAGAGGGAAATGTCAAAGAAAAGAGAATCAGAATCAGAATAGAGCTGGAAAGGACCTTGAAGATCTTCTAGTCCAATTCCCTGCTTGAGTAGAATATCCTATACCATTTCAGACAGGTGGCTGTCCAGTCTTTTCTTAAAAACCTCCAGTGATGAAGCACCCACAACTTCTGAACGCAAGTTGTTCAATAATAATAATAATAATAATAATAATAATAATAATAATAATAATAATAAAAGAGAAAGAACTGGAAAAGATAACAAAATACAAAGAGAAATAGAAAGACTATGGCAAAAGCAAGCAAGGGTAGTCATAGGCTCCTTGGGTGCAATCCCAAAACAACTGGAGCACCACTTGAACACAATTGGCATTGACAAATTCGCCATTAGTCAATTGCAAAAGGCGGCCTTATTAGGAACTGCTTCCATCCTGCGACGATATCTGTAATACCATCAAACATCCACATCTGCTATCCCAGGTCCTGGGTAAGGACTCGATAGGTAGACAAAATGCCAAATCCAGTCTGAACATCTGGCTGACTGTGCGATGATCGATAATAATAATAATAATAGTAAGTTGGAAGAGACCTTGGAGGTCATCGAGTCCAACCCCCTGCTCAGGCAGGAACCCTACACCATTTCGGACAAATGGCTGTCTACTCTCTTCTTAAAAATTTCCAGTGTTGGAGCATTCACACCTTCTGGAGGCAGGTTGTTCCATTGGTTAATTATTCTAACTGTTGGGAAGTTTCTCCTTAGTTCTAGGTTGTTTCTCTCCTTGATCAGTTTTCATCTGTTGCTTCTTGTCTTGCCTTCTGATGCTTTGGAAAATAGCTTGACTCCCTCTTCTTTGGGGCAGTCCCTGAGATACTGGAACACTGCTATCATGTCCCCCCTCGTCCTTCTCTTCATTAATCTAAACATACCCAATTCCAGCAGCCTTTCCTTATATGCTTTAGCCTCCATTCCCCTAATCATCTTTGTTGCTCTTCTCTGTACTCCTTCTAGAGTCTCAACATCTTTTTTACATTGTGGTGACCAAAACTGGATGAGGTATTCCAAGTGTGGCTTTACCAAGGCATTGTAAAGTGGTATTAATACTTCATATGATCTTGATTCTATCCCTCTGTTAATGCAGCCCAGAACTATATTGGCTTTTTTGGCAGCTGCAGCACACTGCTGGCTCATATTTAAGTGATTGTCTACTAAGACTCCGTGATCCTTCTCACAGTTACTACTATTGAGCAAGGTACCCCCTATACTATACCTGTACATTTGGTTTTTCTTGCCTAAATGTAGAACCTTACTTTTTTCACCATTGAATTTCATTTTGTTAGATAGTACCCAGTGTTCAAATCTGTCCTCCTGTATCTTAAGCCTGTCTTCTGAAGTGTTGGCTATTCCTGCCAGCTTGGTGTCATCCGCAAATTTGATGAGTTCCCCATCTATCCCCTCGTCCAAATCATTGATGAATATGTTGAAGAGCTCTGGGCCTAGAACAGAGCCCTGGGGCACCCCACTACACACTTCCCTCCATTAGATGCAGTTCCATTGAGGACCATACGCTGAGTACGGCCGGTTAGCCAGCTACGAATCCATCTGGTGGTGATGCTGTTTAACCCACATTTTTCTATCTTATCGAGTAGTAGGTTGTGATCTACTTTATCAAATGCCTTACTGAAGTCCAAGTAAATTATATCCACAGCATTCCTCTGATCCACTAATTTTGTCACTTGCTCAATGAATGCAATAAGATTTGTCTGGCATGATCTGTTTTTGACAAACCCATGTTGGCTTTTAGTAATGACTTTGTTTGCCTCTAGGTGTTCGCTGATTCGTTGTTTGATTATCTTTTCCAGAATCTTCCCAGATATTGAAGTCAGGCTGATAGGTCTGTAATTTCCTGGATCCATTTTTTTCCCTTTTTTGAAGATGGGAACTACATCAGCTCTTTTCAAGTCCTCTGGTAGTTCCCCAGTGCTCCAAGATCTTTGATTGATTGTTCTCACTGTTAGGAAGTTTCTCCTTAATTCCAGGTTGCTTCTCTCCTTCATCAGTTTCCATCCTTTGTTTTTTGTCTTGCCTTCTGGTGCTTTAGAAAACAAACTGACCCCCTCTTCTTTGCAGCAGACCTTCAACTACTTGAATACCGCTATCATGTCCTTCCCCAGTCCTTCTTTTTTCTAGACTAGCCAAACCCAATTCCTGCAACCATGCTTCATATGTTTTAATCTCCAGTACTTTAATCATCTTAGCTGCTCTTCTCTGCACTTTTTCCAAAATCTCAACATTTTTTTTTGTAATGTGGTAACCAACACTGGATGCAATATTCCAGGTGTGCCCTTACTAAGGATTTATAAAGTGATACTTATACTTCACTAGACATAGACACAGTATAACACCTTGGAAAAGAGTTATTACAAGATATCTCATTGAATGAAATACAAGGTTGGCTGAACAACCAAGATGTCAAAGTATTCACTATGACAACAATTAAAAATGAAAATATTACAAAAACAAGGATCAAAGAGAACAGAAATGAGAAGAAGGGAATGAAAAGTTGGCATTTATAAGATTTAAATTTTTAGGATAATTAATTTTGGGGGAATAAGTCACCAAAGCATTTCCTTACCAAACAGACACCCACCTACAGAAGAAACATTTCTGATGGAAAAGAAAAGTACCTGCCAAGCCTTCAACCTTGGAGCTTTGATCTTCATGCCCCTGTTCCTCACTGATCTCTTGAATAAGGATATATAAGCTGAATTGAAGATCCTTCCCACAGCCCAGATGGTGCTGTGAATGATATAGCTGTCCAGAGCCAGTACTCGATCAATTTCTTCTTTCCTCAGAGCCACTAGGTCTTCTCTTTGTCTGCACCGTCTCCAGACTTTCACTGAAATGTCATCCTGGGTGGATGAACATATAAAGATTTTCTCCAAAAAGTTATGTAGGGATAAGTGAAAGTGACGTAAAGCATCATAGTTTGGCCATTTCCTTTTCCATATCAGAAAGGAAAAAATGGCACTAAAATATTTTGAGGAAAAGCGATTATTCATCAGGTCAGGACTCAGATCCCAGTGAGCTGTGGTGATCCAGACTTTTCCAACAAAAGGTTCCTGAAAACTTTGAAATACTCTTTGTACAATTATTATTCCTAAGTCGAACGAACTCATCTCTGAACCATAAACAAAGACATTAACTTTTCTCCACTTATAATATTCTTCTAATTTTAAAATAAACTCATTGACGTTTTGTGTAAAGCTTTGATGTATAACTGCACAAATGCCATTCCTTAACATCAAAGAAGATATTGTCCTCATGAACCTCTCCCCTTGGTCAGTTTCTGGAGCAACAAGACAAACCAAGGTCCATCTGAAATGAAGTAGCAGTTGGACAATCCCTGGGTATTGGACTCCTTCAGCAGGGAGCATCGGGTAAAAGAAAGGAAACTGAGTTTTATCCCTCAGAATCTGGGAAGCCAAACTGTAACCAATCTGAAAGGAATGGAAGATGGTAATTTAAATGTAACAAGCAAAATGCAATTCTTCTCATTTCCATAATAAATCTTTTCTTTTAATTTACAACAGTGGTTCTCAACCTTTTTAATGCCGTGACCCCCAACCGGTCATAAGTCAAGGACTACTCAACCGGTCGTAAGTCGAGGACTATTCAACTGGTGCAGCACCGTTTGCAGAATGGGACTTTTGGCGGGCTCAGCAGGGCAGAGACAGCCTGGACCATTCCTATTGGCTTTTGAAAGCCAATAGAATTAGATTCTATTCAACCCCCATGAAATGGTCGTTTGACCCCAAATGGGGTCCCGACCCACAGGTTGAGAACCGCTGCTTTACAACAAAGGATCTCTGATTCAAAGCTGCATGACTGAAGACTGACTCCTTCAAAAAGACACACCTGAGGGATTTTGTAGGGGCCCAAAATATTTGAAATGTGGATGGAGATGCCAGTCTCAGCCTCTTCCAGGATAGCCACTGTGTTTATCTGCCTTCCACACCTGTAGTTGGGAACACTGGCTTCCCCGTCTGAAAGCAGATCCAACAAAGCATCTGGAGTCATTTCTATTCTGAAGAAATTTTCATAGATATTATAACCCAAGGTAATGTTGGGTAAGAGATGGCTGTTCTGATTGATGTCCTCAATTGCAAAAAGGAAGGGCAGAAATTTCCAAAAACGTTGGAATGCCCGTCTGCAGGTATTAACATATCAATGAAAATAGCATTTAACTATTCTTCCACAATACTTTTAATCCATTCAATTGCAATTATTCTTCAACAGTTTGCAACATTCCAAAATAATACCACAGAAAAAGAATAAGAACAATAAAAAGATTGCATCATACAATATTTAAAAGGCACTCTCCCAGTTGGTTACCCTAATAAAGGCATGTCAAACTGCTGGACTGTGGGCTGGATGCGTCACGCGAAAACTGTGCCCACCCCATTGCTGGCAATGGGAAAAAAATTCTGATACATCATATGACGTCACGTGACATTGCAAATCTGACATGCCTGCACTATCACTTCAAATTTATGCATTGGTTGTCAAGATTTTATCTGGTATTTGATGGTGGTTTACTTATTCTTAATAGGGGTGGATGATATACCCAGATAACTAAAAGAATGTATTACTAGCTCTTGTATATTCTAGATATTACAAATATTTTTTGAATTGGTCCAAGAATTTCATTGAAAAGGCTCCCACATGGATGACACTAGAAGTTTTTAAGGACCAGGTTATTTTCCCTAACTCTAAGAACCCCAATTGCATGGATATTTGTTGGTACTTCTTTTTTTTCATGGGCATGAAAATGATTCATGATTCTTTTCCTGTTTTCTATCATTTTTTTACTTCAATTATAAGCCACCAAGAGTAAAAAAAATCAAGGAATTCAAAGAAGGAAGGCAGGCAGGCAGGCAGGCAGGCAGGAATATAATAGAGATTATAATTTCATTTAAAGGACCTTGGCATGAACTTGTGAATGAAAATTAAAGACAGTTACAAACTCCCAGAATGCTTATGTTCTTAAGTGGGACTCTTTATATTCCAGAAGAAAAGGGAAAAAAATGGAAAATAAAATAGTGATGTCATCTCATATCTGATACAAAAAAGAAAATACAGCAACCCCAAGGGGGGTGGGAAACACTTGTGTTTTTGAAGGGACTGTAGACATTCATAAGAAATGGAATGACTTTCACACAATGCAGGAAGATTGACTTACGCGAAGACTTTTGTCGAAGGACTTCTACCGAAGTTTAATGACTGACGTTTAATGACTACAACTTTTATTGTAGAGACTATGCCACTAATGAAATAATCTCCTGGCTTGTAATAATTCTTTGCGTTCACTTCACCTTGCTCCAGAGTCAGAAGGCATTTGGCTTTAAGCATCCCACCATCTGTCTGTGGCCACTGAAACAGCACAAGTATACACAGCAGCAGCATGACTTGTGTTCCTGACCGAGCCTGCTTTTTTAACAAAGAATGAAAAGAAGAGGTGGAAGAAACCAAATCCTGCAAAAGAGAAGCTTCAGATCCAGACAGGGTCCAGTCAATGGATGGAAACACAGGTCCTGCTTGTCTTGGAACCACTCCCAGATACTCTTTCTGTCTCCAAAGCCATGTATGCACCCAGCTTTTGACCAAAAATCCACCTAACGTTGTTTTTGAAACTGATATTGTCATCAAAACATATTCTGACATGTTATTCTTTTGAAAGTTTGCAGAAACCTCCTTAGTGTACAAACATAAAGGCAAAAGGAAATCTCTATGATTTGGATAATTGCAAGTAAGACTCTCTGAACCCTGAGTGAGTGAATAAACAGGTGCCCAAAGGGAGAACCAACAGATGTGGCTTAAAACTTTCAAGATGGGCCAATGAGGGAGACTGAAGAATTTGCCCCCCCCCATCTATCCAATAACACACTTTTAGAAAATCCAAAATTAAGAAGCATATTTAGCAGCCATGATTAGTACTATATGAATATGGATTTAGTTAGGCTATTTGTCTAGAGCAGTGGTTCTCAACCTGTGGATCGGGACCCCATTTGGGGTCGAACGACCATTTCATGGGGGTCGCCCAAAAAGGCTGTCCGCCATTTTCCCCCCTTTTCTTTGACCACGCTCCTGGCACCCTGTGATGTATAAGTGGTTGGGGGTCACCACAACATGGGGAACTGTATTATGGGGTCATGGCATTAGAAAAGTTGAGAACCACTGGTCTAGAGAAATTTGCTGATTCACAGTTATCTATAGCTGTGAATCCCATTCTGATGAGCAATAGCTTCCTATTGAGCATATTAAGTTTCACTTATGCTTCCTATCAACAACACCTTTAACGGTGTTTGTTGTATATTAGGTTTGTGTGCTGCCCATCTCATCCATTTTTACCGTGTTCAAAGGAACATCTTTAATAGTGTTATGCTGTTAAAAGGAACATCCTGGTCATCACAGTTCTCTGGGATTTCCCCACTTGTGCTTCAAACAAATTCTTAAATTCTTCAAATTCAAATTCAGAAAGAGAAAAAAAATTACCTGGTAGCTGTGCAATAAATAGTTTGCCAAAATTTTAAGTATTTGTAACACTTAAAAAGTCATTATTATAATTAGCATAGCAGAAATGTTACAAAAGGAAGAGAGTGTGCAGATGCAACTGTCTATTATGCCATGTGCAAAGGATTAACAATGTGCATGAGCAAGAATTAGGGAGTAAATGATGTAAATATATAACTGGCATTAGCAATAGTACTTAAACTTGTATACCGCTTCATCATGCTTTACAGTCCTCTCTAAGCAGTTTACAAATATCAGCATATTGCCCCCAACAATCTGGGTCTCATTTTAATGACCTTGGAAGGATGGAAAGCTGAGTCAACTTTGAGCCAGTCAGCACTGAACTGCAATGCTGCATTCTAACCACTGCACCACCACAGCTCAGTGGTAACTAACTAATTGAAGCTGATAGAGATGGGATGTTCAGTTGTCTTTTTGTTTTGTAATTACATGAAAGTAGTGTAGGGCTAAAGTTAAAAGTATGGCAAGCATACGATTGACTGGGAATCTTAGATTCTGGGAATCCTGCATTATGCCTGCTTTATTACATTCTACATTTAGGCAAGAAAAATCAAATGTACAGGTATAGTATAGGGGGTACCTTGCTCAATAGTAGTAACTGTGAGAGGGACCTTGGAGTCCTAGGGGACAATCATTTAAATATGAGCCAGCAGTGTGCTGCAGCTGCCAAAAAGGCTAACACAGTGCTAGGCTGCATTAACAGAGGGATAGAATCAAGATCACATGAAGAATTAATACCACTCTACAAGGCCTTGGTAAGGCCACACTTGGAATACTGCATCTAGTTTTGGCCACCACGATGTAAACAAGATGTTGAGACTCTAGGAAGAGTACAGAGAAGAGCAACAAAGATGATTAGGGGACTGTAGGCTAAAACATATAAGGAACGGTTGCTGGAATTGGGTATGTCTAGTTTAATAAAGAGAAGGACCAGGGGGGACATGATATCCATGTTCCAGTATCTCAGGGACTGCCACAAAGAAGAGGGAGTCAAGCTATTCTCCAAGGCACCTGAAGGCAGGACAAGAAGCAACGGATGGAAACTGATCAAGGAGAGAAGCAACTTAGAACTAAGGAGAAACTTCCTGACAGTTAGAACAATTAACCAATGGAACAACCTGCCTCCAGAAATGGTGAATGCTCCAACATTGGAAGTTTTTAAGAAGAGACTGGACAGCCATTTGTACAAAATGGTATAGGATTACCTGCCTGAGCAGGGGGTTGGACTTGATGACCTCCAAGGACCCTTCCAACTTTATTATTATTATTATATGTTGTACATAGTATGTATATATTGTATACAGTATGTTTAGGTGTGTGTCATGTATGTGTTCACTTTGAGAGTGGGCAACTAAATTTCACTTTAGTTCCAACTTTATTATTATTATTATTATTATTATTATTATTATGGATCATCGCACAGTCAGCCAGATGTTCAGACTGGATTTGGCATTTTGTCTACCTATCGAGTCCTTACCCAGGACCTGGGATAGGCAGATGTGGATGTTTGATGGTATTACAGATATCGTCGCAGGATGGAAGCAGTTCCTAGTAAGGCCGCCTTTTGCAATTGACTAATAGCGAATTTGTCAATGCCAATGGTGTTCAAGTGGTGCTCCAGTTGTTTTGGGATTGCACCCAAGGAGCCTATTACTATTGGTACTACCCTTGCTTGCTTTTGCCACAGTCTTTCTATTTCTATTTGTAGGTCTTTGTATTTTGTTATCTTCTCCAGTTCTTTCTCTTCTATTCTGCTATCTCCAGGCACTGCCACGTCCACTATCCAGACTTTTTTGTCTTTCTTATCGACAATTGTTAAGTCTGGGGTGTTATGTTGCAGGTGCTTGTCTGTTTGAATTCTGAAGTCCCAGAGCAGTTTAATTTTATCATTTTCTATGACTTTCTCTATTTTATGATCCCACCAGTTTTTGCTTACAGGCAAATGATATTTTTTGCAGATCTTCCAATGCACCATTGTTGCTACTTTGTCATGCCGCTGCTTGTAATCAGTTTGTGCAATCTTCTTGCAACAGCTTACCAAGTGGTCCACTGTTTCTTCAGCTTCTTTGCATAGGCGGCACTTACTGTCTGTTGCTGTCTTCTCAATTTTGACTTTGTATGCATTTGTCCTTAAGGCTTGGTCTTGTGCAGCCAGAATTAGTCCCTCGGTCTCTTTCTTCAATTTTCCTGCTCTTAGCCATTGCCAGGTTTTATTATTATCTGCTTTCCCAGCTATTTTTTCATGTATTGGCCATGTAGTGCTTTGTCTTCCCATGCCTCTATTCTGTTCTTCATTTGGTCTTTCTTGTAGGCCAGTTTGGTCTCTCCAGTAGTTAGTAAGCCTTCCTGATATACTAATTTCAGTGCATCTTCATCATTGTTCTTCAGATATTCTTCCAAAGCCATTTTTTCTTCTTCAACCATCTGATGTACTTGTAGCATTCCACGCCCACCTATTTGCCTTGGTAGATAAAGTCTATCAATGTCACTGCGTGGATGAAGGGCATGATTCATTGTCATTATTTTTCTGGTCTGCCTATCCATTGCTTTTAGTTCTGCTTGAGTCCAGTCCACTATTCCAGCTGTGTACCTAATGACTGGGATTGCCCAGGTGTTGATTGCCTTTATGGTATTTCCTCCATTGAGTTTGGATTTTAAGATCTTCTTCACTCTCTTGATGTATTCACCTCTAATCTTTTTCTTGACTTCAGTGTGCTTGATGTTGTCAGCTTGAAGGATACCCAAGTATTTGTAGTACTCTTCCTCATCCAGACTCTTAATGTTATTTTCGTGGGGCATCTTGATTCCTTCAGTTTTCACTATTTTTCCTTGTTTGATAGTAAGTGTGGCACATTTGTCCAAGCCAAACTCCATTACAATATCTTGGCTATATATACGGACAGTGTTGAGCAGCGATTCTATTTCAGATGATGTTTTTCCATACAGCTTCAGATCATCCATATAAAGGAGGTGGGATAGTCTGGCAGATGTTTTTGATGTTTGATAGCCATGTCCTGAGTTATTCAGTATTGTTGACAGAGGAAACAGTGCAATAACAAATAGTAATGGTGATAATGAATCTCCTTGAAATATTCCTCTCTTGATATTAACCTCTCCCAGCCTCTCACCATTGATCTGCAACTGTGTCTTCCATTGTGCCATCGATCTTTGCACAAATTTTCTGATGTTTCTACTGACTCCTGTTATTTCTAGGCACTTTATTATCCAATCATGTGGCAGAGAGTCAAATGCCTTTTTGTAGTCAATCCATGCCACATTCAGGTTGGTCTTCCTTCTCTTGCAGTTTTCCAAGATCATTTTGTCTATTAGGAGTTGATCTTTTGTTCCTCTGCTATTGGGGCGGTTTCCTTTCTGCTCAGGTGGAAAGAGATTGTTTTCAACTAGATGCTGTTGTACTGCATCAGCTACCACACCAGTTAGTAATTTGAAAGTTGTTGGTAAGCAGGTAATTGGCCTGTAGTTACCTGGTGTTGCCCCTTTTGCTGGATTTTTCATTATTAGGTAGGTTTTCCCAGTTGTTAGCCACTTTTCAATTTCTCCTCCTTGTAGTATATTGTTGAACAATGAGTGGGTGTATAACAGTTAGATGTTTCAACCAAAACCCATGCAGTTCATCTTCACCTGGTGCTGACCAATTTTTGATTTTTTTTGCTCTTTTTTCTACCATTTTTGTTGTTATTACTAGTTCTTTCATTTCAACTTCTGTTTTATTTGCATCCACCTCTTTTAACCAAGCCGCATCCTTGTTGTATTTCTTTGGGTTATCCCATATCTGCTTCCAGAATTGCACTGTTTCTTCCTTGTCAGGTACTGACTGATTCCTTGCAGTTTCTCCATTGATGGATTGGTAGAAACGTTTCTGATTGGATTGAAATTGGAGGTTCTGCCTATAGTTTGCAATTCGAGCTTCATATCTACTGATTTTCCTGGCTATAGCTGTTATTTGTTGCTTTATTATTTCCAGTGCTTCCTTGATCTTCCTTGTTTCTAAGTGGTATTTCTTGATTAGGTATTCTTTGGTCTTCTTGTTCTTCAGCTTCTTTTCTTTCATCTGTTCTAGCTTGCTTGCATGTGATCTTAACTTGCTGATCTTATTTTCTAGTCTAACCTTCCATTTTTCTGGTGCACTGTTTGTTTGTTTTTCTTTTTTGTTGATTTTGCATCCCAGGTATTCTGTTATAACTGCAGCTGTGCTGTACATTAGTTGGTTTGTTTCTTACAGTGAATTGGTGCTTATACTTGCTATTGCAGTATTTGCATCTTTTAATGCTTGTGCTAGCTGTTTCTTTGGAACAAGCTTCAATGCAGGTAGCCTTATTCTGTTGTTTTTGTGCTGTTCTAGATGCTCAGTTATTCTTTGTTTCAGTTCTTTTATTTCTTTAGTTAGAGGGTTTTGTTCTTCCTGAGGAAGAGGTGCCTGGTTTCCAAATGAGAACAGTTGTATAGCTCTGCTGGATTCCTTCACTGCCAACTCCCCCTGGTTTGCCTCTACATTCTGAATTACTTCTGGTAAGGCTTTGATTTCTTTGCCCTGGGTAAACCTTTGCAGTTCGTCCAATTCTGTTTCTGTGAATACTTTATTTCGTGTTATAAATCGGCGTTGATCTGCTAGTCTCTGTTCTGTTATTTCTGATTCTGGATGTTGTTCTTTCCAGAACTGGTGCATTCGTTTTAGATATCCTCTTCTTGTTGGACTTGATCTGTAGTAACAGATCATTATTTCTTTGTTTTCCATCACTGTGTATCTGCGACGGGTAAACACCTTTTCTTCCAGTAGTTCTGCAGCTGCTGGCCCTGGTTGCTCAGCCAACAGTCCTGAGTCCTGTAACCCATTTTTCACCAGATATCCAGGAACTCCAATATCTAGTGCGGACCTTGTTAACCCGGGTGACCTCCGAGCCGGTATGGCATTCTGCAATTTACGTCTCACCATATTTTTTATGGGAGAGACACTCTTTGTCTGACTCCTCTGATGAGACCTGTCCAGTATGGTTGAACCTCTGGCATAGCTCTCATCTTCCTCAGAGTACACAAGCCCCACAACCACGTCAAGGTAGTGCCTCACTGGGGGATTATTATTATTATTATTATTATTATTATTATTATTATTATTATTATTATTATATTATTATGATCATCGCACAGTCAGCCAGATGTTCAGACTGGATTTGGCATTTTGTCTACCTATCGAGTCCTTACCCAGGACCTGGGATAGGCAGATGTGGATGTTTGATGGTATTACAGATATCGTCGCAGGATGGAAGCAGTTCCTAGTAAGGCCGCCTTTTGCAATTGACTAATAGCGAATTTGTCAATGCCAATGGTGTTCAAGTGGTGCTCCAGTTGTTTTGGGATTGCACCCAAGGAGCCTATCACTATTGGTACTACCCTTGCTTGCTTTTGCCACAGTCTTTCTATTTCTATTTGTAGGTCTTTGTATTTTGTTATCTTCTCCAGTTCTTTCTCGTCTATTCTGCTGTCTCCAGGCACTGCCACGTCCACTATCCAGACTTTTTTTGTCTTTCTTATCGACAATTGTTAAGTCTGGGGTGTTATGTTGCAGGTGCTTGTCTGTTTGAATTCTGAAGTCCCAGAGCAGTTTAATTTTATCATTTTCTATGACTTTCTCTATTTTATGATCCCACCAGTTTTTGCTTACAGGCAAATGATATTTTTTGCAGATCTTCCAATGCACCATTGTTGCTACTTTGTCATGCCGCTGCTTGTAATCAGTCTGTGCAATCTTCTTGCAACAGCTTACCAAGTGGTCCACTGTTTCTTCAGCTTCTTTGCATAGGCGGCACTTACTGTCTGTTGCTGTCTTCTCAATTTTGACTTTGTATGCATTTGTCCTTAAGGCTTGGTCTTGTGCAGCCAGAATTAGTCCCTCGGTCTCTTTCTTCAATTTTCCTGCTCTTAGCCATTGCCAGGTCTTGTTATTATCTGCTTTCCCAGCTATTTTTTTAATGTATTGGCCATGTAGTGCTTTGTCTTCCCATGCCTCTATTCTGTTCTTCATTTGGTCTTTCTTGTAGGCCAGTTTGGTCTCTCCAGTAGTCAGTAAGCCTTCCTGATATACTAATTTCAGTGCATCTTCATCATTGTTCTTCAGATATTCTTCCAAAGCCATTTTTTCTTCTTCAACCATCTGATGTACTTGTAGCATTCCACGCCCACCTATTTGCCTTGGTAGATAAAGTCTATCAATGTCACTGCGTGGATGAAGGGCATGATTCATTGTCATTATTTTTCTGGTCTGCCTATCCATTGCTTTTAGTTCTGCTTGAGTCCAGTCCACTATTCCAGCTGTGTACCTAATGACTGGAATTGCCCAGGTGTTGATTGCCTTTATGGTATTTCCTCCATTGAGTTTGGACTTTAAGATCTTCTTCACTCTCTTGATGTATTCACCTCTAATCTTTTTCTTGACTTCAGTGTGCTTGATGTTGTCAGCTTGAAGGATACCCAAGTATTTGTAGTAATCTTCCTCATCCAGACTCTTAATGTTATTTTCGTGGGGCATCTTGATTCCTTCAGTTTTCACTATTTTTCCTTGTTTGATAGTAAGTGTGGCACATTTGTCCAAGCCAAACTCCATTACAATATCTTGGCTATATATACGGACAGTGTTGAGCAGCGATTCTATTTCAGATGATGTTTTTCCATACAGCTTCAGATCATCCATGTAAAGGAGATGGGATATTCTGGTAGATGTTTTTGATGTTTGATAGCCATGTCCTGAGTTATTCAGTATTGTCAACAGAGGAAACAGTGCAATAACAAATAGTAATGGTGATAATGAATCTCCTTGAAATATTCCTCTTTTGATATTAACCTCTCCCAGTCTCTCACCATTGATCTGCAACTGTGTCTTCCATTGTGCCATCTATCTTTGCACAAATTTTCTGATGTTTTTACTGACTCCTGTTATTTCTAGGCACTTGATTATCCAGTCATGTGGCAGAGAGTCAAATGCCTTTTTGTAGTCAATCCATGCCACATTCAGGTTGGTCTTCCTATTATTATTATTATGGATCATCGCACAGTCAGCCAGATGTTCAGACTGGATTTGGCATTTTGTCTACCTATCGAGTCCTTACCCAGGACCTGGGATAGGCAGATGTGGATGTTTGATGGTATTACAGATATCGTCGCAGGATGGAAGCAGTTCCTAATAAGGCCGCCTTTTGCAATTGACTAATAGCGAATTTGTCAATGCCAATGGTGTTCAAGTGGTGCTCCAGTTGTTTTGGGATTGCACCCAAGGAGCCTATGACTATTGGTACTACCCTTGCTTGCTTTTGCCACAGTCTTTCTATTTCTATTTGTAGGTCTTTGTATTTTGTTATCTTCTCCAGTTCTTTCTCTTCTATTCTGCTATCTCCAGGCACTGCCACGTCCACTATCCAGACTTTTTTGTCTTTCTTATCGACAATTGTTAAGTCTGGGGTGTTATGTTGCAGGTGCTTGTCTGTTTGAATTCTGAAGTCCCAGAGCAGTTTAATTTTATCATTTTCTATGACTTTCTCTATTTTATGATCCCACCAGTTTTTGCTTACAGGCAAATGGTATTTTTTGCAGATCTTCCAATGCACCATCATTGTTGTTATTGTTGTTGTTGTTGTTGTTGTTGTTGTTGTTGTTGTTATTTAGAGATGAGTTGGACAAGGCTGCTGAGCTTTAAAGCATACTTTGGTTTTATCTGCTGAATTTTCCAGTTCATGCTGTTTCTATACAGACCAAGGCTTTCTTTCTCATAGAATGCCCAGAACGGAGTTCCAGGACCTTTTTGGGATGGAACTTTGTAGGGTAGGCAAGGCGGGTTGTGTGACATGTGTGAGTTCCGGCACCTATTTTTTCTTTTACAAAAAAGCAGTGATACAGATGTAACTATAGATCTAATTAATTAAAACCTCACTGCTTTCCTTCACCCATTCCTTATAAATTGGCGTTGATCTGCTAGTCTTTGTTCTGTTATTTCTGATTCTGGATGTTGTACTTTCCAGAACTGGTGCATTCGTTTTAGATATCCTCTTCTTGTTGGGCTTGATCTGTAGTAACAGATCATTATTTCTTTGTTTTCAATCACTGTGTATCTGCGATGGGTAAACATCTTTTCTTCCAGTAGTTCTGCAGCTGCTGGCCCTGGTTGCTCAGCCAACAGTCCTGAGTCCTGTAACCCATTTTTCACCACATATCCAGGAACTCCAATATCTAGAGCGGACCTTGTTAACCCGGGCGATGTCCGAGCCGGTATGGCATTCTGCAATTTATGTCTCACCATATTTTTTATGGGAGAGACACTCTTTGTCTGACTCCTCTGATGAGACCTGTCCAGTATGGTTGAACCTCTGGCATAGCTCTCATCTTCCTCAGAGTACAGAAGCCCCACAACCACGTCAAGGTAGTGCCTCACTGGGGGATTATTATTATTATTATTATTATTATTATTATTATTATTATTATTATTATTATTATTATTATTATTATTTTATGGCTGAAGGCTGAACAATTTAAGGCTTTGTTTTTACTTCGTATCTTGTTGCAAGAATGTATGTAAATCTTGTTGATTGAGAGCTGTTGTGCTTGAGGTAGAAAATATTCCTGTACATCTCTTTCTGGTCAGAAATAAATATTTTATTGTTATCTCCATCCTTCGTGTGTTTTATTGGGCCTTGCATACCAGCCATGAATCCAGAAATTTGAGAAGTTACCAAAAATTTCCTTTCTTGTGCAATAGATTCTCTTTTCTAATTTTATTTTGAAGAAAATGTGTAGGCATCTTCACTGCTTATCCTTCCTTTCCCCGTTTCAATCAAATGTCATTTCATATCTGCCAATCAGGGTTTCTTCATCAATCTAGTGCTTTGTTTACATGTCTCTCCTCTGACTTTTCTCTTTGAAAGCAGGAACACCACACCACCATCTCCCACCCAATCCTGACCCCTTCTTACCAATGAACTGTGGGGTCTATTAGACAGTTTCAGCCCTCCCCTGATGGGATCCTCAGACACACAACCCACTATGGAGAAATGGCTGGTGAATTTGTTAGAATAGCTGAAATGGATAAATTAACTTCTTTCATTACAGAAAGGAAATTATCTACATTTATTCATCACTGGAACCCTCTTATGTCTTTCTTGCATAAAAATGAAAAAAAAATGGTAATAAATATTTCTAGTTCAGGATTGAAATGACGAGTCCTGAACACTCTGAGTTTGCTTGTTTTTTTGCAGATGTTTCATTACCCAAACTAGGCAACATCATCAGTGATAGTCACTGATGATAGTTACTAGCACTCATGATGTTACCTAGTTTGGTAATGAAATGTCTGCCAGAAAACAGGCAAGCTCAAAGAACACCAAGGACCCCTCAAATAAAAAAAAATACTTCTGATCTGATAAAAAGTACTTTTGATTGTTAGACAGGATAGATTACAGAAAAAAGAGAACATACTTTCTTCTAACAGTTTGGTAGATCTTAATAATTATAAAATATTTTATTAATGAACAAATGTCCCTTGGATTAAAAAAAAAAAGGTGTGCACCATTTATGTTGCAGTGTTATTTTCTCCAGTTGTTGCCTGAAATTCAGACACCCTAAATTTGGCCTGGAGCTGATGAAAATTTCTCTGAATTTGAGAGATTAAAAACATTTTTTCTTTTGCAAAACTAGCCTTTTCACCCCTACCCAACAATATAAATCACAGTGAAAAACATTTTTTGGGAACGGTGGGTGGTCCAAGTCTTTTGATAGGGCACAGAAAGAAATGATACAAAAATTTGGTATATGTGATAAATCAGAAAGCAACTATAGAAAGAATGAATGACATTTATTACCCGAGACAACTGAACAATCGAAAACATTGATGAGAGATTACATTCCACATATGGTAAATTTATGGGTTACATCATGCCCTTTCCAGGCTTGATTTGTTTCTTACTTAAAACTTGCAAGTCTATTTAATTCCTTTCAGAATATACTGTCTAAGGTTCAGTTGCTGAAAAGGCTAGATTTTTTTTCCCATACAAAAAAAACAGAAGAAAAGCATTCTTTCTAAAGTCTGAAAGGAGACCAACACTGGCAAACTAAAATGCTAATAACATCCTCACTTAAAGGCTAATAATGAAGCCTAAAATGCTAAATAATACTGCCAGACACAGAAACATGAAAACATGGAAATTAGGCTTAACCAGGAGATCACTTCAAAAAGCAGCCTGATAATGTTTTCTCCTGAAAAGTACCCAATTGGTGGGAATTATATTGGGTGAGAATTATATCACCAGAACATCCATCAGAATCATTTTTTTACTTCAGCTTTGAACATCACTTGCTCCTTTGTATTCAGGTCTGGCCTTAGCAAAATGATGTAACACTTAGGAATGAAGATGCAGCCCAGAAGCCCAGCACTGGAGGCCAAGATGGAGAAGACTTGCACAGCAACCATGAATTTCCCTTTGGTGCTCAGATAGGTAGGCACAAAGGAGATCCAGACACTGCAAAAGACCAGCATACTGAAGGTGATCAGCTTGGCTTCATTGAAGGACCCAGGCAGATTCCTGGCCAGGAAAGCCACCATGAAGCAAATGGCAGCCTGAAAGACCATGTAACCAAGGGCAACATAAAACATAGTGACAGAGCCTTCATTGCACTGCAGAACAATCTCTCTAGGCTGCGAATACATGTCAGAATCAGGGAATGAAGGAAAGACTCCTAACCAGGTGAAACAAATGACAACCTGGACACTGGAACAAGAAAGGATGAGGGAGTTGGCCAGATTCTTGCCCAGCCACCTTCTCACTCTGTTTCCTGGCTTTATGGCCAGGAAGGCCAGCACCACCATAATTGTTTTGGCCAAGACAGAAGACACAGCAATTGAGAAGATGATGCTGAAAATGGTTTGTCGGAGAAGACAGGTGGTTCTCCTTGGCTGACCAATGAAGAGAAAGGAAGTCAAGAAGGAAAGCAGAAGGGAGATCAGGAGGATATAGGAGAGGTCCCGGTTGTTGGCTTTGACAATGGGAGTTTCTTGGAATTTAATGAAGATTCCCAAGACTAAAACTGTGGTTAAGATTAGGAATAGGGCAAAGAAAGTAAGAATAATTCCCAAATGCTCTTGATGGGACAAAAAGGTGAGAATTTTGGGGATACATTGATCTCGATGCTTGTTCTGATACTGATCGTCTGGACATCTGGTGCATTGGTCTGCATCTGCAGAGGACAAATGTATATTTACCATGAATTTATAGGACGGGAGTTAAAATTTGGAATCAGGAAATCCACATCTGAATTTGTGTGTATTCATCAGCAGGGGGATGGAAGGCAGAAATAAAAATTTAGGAGTATGTGTATAGATTTGCTTCTTTGCATTAGTATGTGTCCCAAGTGGATCAAGTGTGAAAATGTGGCTAGATTAGGGGCAGACAACTCTAGGAAGCCAAAGGGGAGAAGGGACAACCATCATGTAGGAAGCTCCCTAATGGACTGGGATTGGGCAAACTGACAGGGTTGGAATATTCTGTTTTTCAAAAAGGGAGTTTGATTTGTCCCATTACTCATTAATTGAAGAATAAAATTGAAATACAATACCAATATTGTTCAACTATTTATAGATACATTTTCTCCCACCAAATCTCAATGGTTAATGATTAAAAGGAGGTAGATAAACCTGTCTGGTTTGACGTTTCTCTCTAATAGACATAATAAGGAGAGATTCCTCTCCAATAGCACTGTATTCCCTCAATGTGTTCCCCCTGTATTCCACAGGAAACACAGACCATTATTCCCTACTCCTTGGATATCTTGGGAGAAGAAGGGTAGGCAGAAATGTGTCTATCCTGTGTCCATGCTAGAATGGAGATGACAAGATTACCGATGAGGTCCTGTGTGAGTTGGCTTTCGTTCACCTCAATGGGGAGCTTCATACTCTAGAAGCAACATCATTCTGTTTGTCATGGTGTAACAACAAGCTGCTTCATGTCACTTCAACTGATCTTCCACAAAGTTGCAGATGCTTCTCATAGCTGCTTGGCTTCTTCTACATCTCAACATCTCATTCCAATACATTCTTGCAGGTCATATTATTGTGATCTCCTTGGTGAAATTAATTCTGATAATTAAATTAATACTCCCTCTCCACAATACCCAAATTAGAAATATCTTCTCAGAAAAGATCTGCAGGAAACTTTGCTCCTATCTGAAGGGCTGTTTTGATTCCCACTCACCCACCTTCTTTGGTGGAAAAGCTCCCTTCTGCACAGGGGATGCAGTTGTAGCAGCAGATTGGTTTTCCTTCCTGGACCACCTTGAAATATCCAGGCTGACAAGGCTCCACACACTGGGAGTAAGGCAAGGGCTGAAAGTGAAGAGAATTGGCATTCAGAAGCATCACCAAAACTGAGCAGCAATGAAATGAATTATAGAATTGGAACGGGATCAGCAAAACAGGTATGTGCAAAATGGACTAGAAATGGAACGTTGTGTTTCTCCTCCAGGCCATGTTGTGGTGACTACTCCAGGGAAGGTCCAATAATTTTCTAGAAAGTTAGTTTTTTACACTGAAAGCAGTTCATGATAGTCAGACATGCTTCCATTTTGGCGGACTGACTCTGGAAGACTGTCAGAGCAACTTTTGGAAACACACATCAGCATGATTTAGACGAGAAATTGGAATTCTGGAATTCTCCAAGATGACGGATTTTGCACATTTCTTGTACCAAATGTCTAGATAAATTCAATCCTTGCATTTCTACATGTCCAAATGAAAAAAATACAGAATTTTATTTCTCTCCCCCCCACAGCTTAAATCCTGCTTCTGTTTTCCTCCACCCAAACATAATTTCCCTCTGTGTCCTTTAGATATCCATACTTCACACAATGAATTTTCTTTTGCTAGTTCTAAATGGAATTAAGTATATTAAGTATAAGTCTGAAGGATGAATTTAACAGAATAACAGACTTGGAAGGGACCTTGGAGGTCTTCTAGTCCCACCCCCTGCTTGGACAGGAAACCCTATATTATTTCAGACAAATGGTTGTTCAATCTTTTCCTAAAACCCTGTAGTGATGGAGCACCCACAACTTCTGGAGGAAAATCATCCCGCTGATTAATTCCTCTGAATGTCAGGAAATTCTTCCTTAGTCAGTCTAATATATAGTTTGGGAAGGAAGGAGACACAGATTGAGAGGATGGACAAAACTAAAGAGATGGGACACCTTCCCCCCCACCTGATTGAGCCATTGAGGCTTCGTGATGGTTTCCTTGTTGATGCTGAATTTGATTCCAGTGGCTCCTTCTCTGACTAGACTCCCAAATTTCACTCTGGTGGTGGACTTATTAGGAAACCACACCCAGCTCAAAATGTCAAAGTCAGCCGTCAAATCTCCATTCCTATCCAAGTACATTCCTTCCATGGTGTTGTTGTAGATCTGGGGGTCCTTCAGGAAATGGTGAAGCTACAGTGTATGAGGAAAGATGTTTTTACAGAAATGGAATCGTCTGAACATGTTGATGTACAGAGATATAAGGAATTTGGCTTATTGAACTGCAGCTTGTTTTCTTCTCAGGACAATTTGCATAATTTGTCTATGCATAGATTTGCTTATTTATTAATTGTACTTAATATTACAATTATCAGTGTAAATCCTTGTGGGAGATGCTTTCTTTTCAACATATGGCATTCCCAGATGGCCCCTCTCCTTTTGTTCTATTGTTTTATTTTTCTCCTTGAAGATAACTAGATGGTAGAAGGGCAGGAGAACGGAAATCCTTTACCCACAAATATGTTTGCTTACATCATCTATTGCTTATACATTAGTTTCCCCCTCTTCTCTGAGATGTCCTGTATAACTATAGATGCATTCTTTTGTCCACAGGGTTTTATCTCAACATTCTTTGGAGAATTTCCCCTGCGCACACTGAATAACAAGCACTGCACTGAGCCTTGATTATTTATTTTGGATCCTGTATTGTGATTCCACAAGAGAGAAGATGGAGCAACGTAGAAGACACAGCATCAGTTTGTACAACTCAGTCCTGGAAATATTAATTGGCTTTAGGAAATTGGGAAGCAAATGTCAATATTTGCAATTGACTGTTCCATGTACTTTGTCAACGCTGCTAATATTGAATATTCTTCCTTTGACAAAATATGCAGAGCTGTCTGATATTTTTAGAGTTAATTCAGAAGCCAGAGAAAAGGAACAGAAGTGAATCTCTGCCCTCTGGTCTAATTGGATAATGGGATATATGACAGCTAATTTAGGGAGGGAACATGCTGATAATTTAACTGCTCAGAGGAAGAGAACTCAGATCTTAGCATAAAGACTCTGTTATGCCTGTGCTGACATTTTGTAACAATAAATGACTTTTAGGAAAATCAATGCCTGGAAGTTCTTTGAAGTGTTTCATTACCCGGAACCATAACAACATGCTAAGATCTGAGTGATCTTGCTATCTGAAGAAAATATGAACACTGATTCTGAGGGAAAGCTTAAATATTGGTTTTGGCGCTCTTTGGGTGATTTAACAGGATATACACTGATAACTGTAATATTAAGTGCAATTAATAAATAAGCAAGTACAAGGTACCATGATGGGATCACCATATCAGGCCTAATAGCAGAAGCAGTCATGCAACAACTTGCATCTATAGCTATACCCACCATTCAACCAAAATTCTGGACAAGCTATGTTGATGAAAACTTCATCATCAAATGCTCCCAAATTGAGGAAACACGCCATCTACTCAATAACATATTCCCTGGGATCAAATTCACACACGAAGAGGAAACAGACAACAGACTCCCATTGCTCAACATTGACATAAGGAGACTAGACAACAGAGAACTGGAAACCCATGTCTACTGCAAACCTACACACATGGACCAGATCCTCAGGTTCCCAAGCAACCACCCACTGCACCCAAAAGAAGCTGTGTCCAGACCCTCTTCAGAAGGGCCAGGACACACTGCAGCACCACAACACTAAGAAAAGTGGAAGAGAAATAGCTGCTTTCTTTCTTTCTCCATAACAGCTATTCCCCCCCCCCCAAAAAAAATTCATATTCCAACACATAGCACCCAAACCACAGCATAGCACACAGCCAACCATCACGCAAAAACTAACTCTACCCTATACAAAAGGGATGTCAAAATGACAGCCAGAATTCTCTAACCCCTAGGAATAGCAATAGCCCAAAAACCCACAACAACACTCTGCCAGGAATTATCCAGAACCAAGATACAGAAGGATGAAAGAAACAATGTAATCTACAGAATCAACCATAACCATTGCAACCAATTCTACATGGGACAAACATCATATCAATTACAAAATAGGATCCATGAACACTGGCTGGCAGTCAAATGTCATGATCCCAAATCCTTAATATCTATCCACATCAACACCAAACAATTATAGGATTATAGATAAAATTATTTATAAAGGTAAAGAAGCCTACCAACAAAATTTGATTAAAAAGTCTTTTTTAGATTTTTATTCTAAATTATATTCTAGTGAAAGTATACAAACTTCAGATATAGAAAAATATTTACAGGGAGCACATTTTCCTAGACTTATGAGTGATCAATGTGATGGGATTGATGGTTTAATTACTTCTGAAGAGATTATTTTTGCAATTAAACAATTGAAGGTTGGTAAGACTCTAGGTACTGATGGGTTAACAGCAATTTATTACAGGATGTTATCTGAAGAAATGATAGAACCATTAAAGGTACTTTTTAATGATATTTTATCTGGAGCAGAATTACCTCCATCCTGGAGAACGGCCTTCATATCATTAATTCCAAAGGATGACCTGGATCTGTCCCAAACTAGAAATTATAGGCCTATATCTCTTTTAAATACAGATTATAAGATTTTTGCAACGATATTGGCAAATAGATTAATGCAGGTTTTGAAACAATTGATTCATACTGACCAATATGGATTTATAATGGGGAGGTATATGAAAAACAAAGACAAATTGTTAATTTAATAGAGTATTTGGATAAGAACAACCAAATCCCTGCTGCTTTAATATTTATAGATGCGGAGAAAGCTTTTGATCAATTAGATTGGAATTTTCTATTGAAAGTTGTAGAGGAAATGAATTTTGGAGATAAATTCTTGTCTGCTCTCAAGGCCATTTATCAACAACAATCGGCACAAATTATAATTAATGGGGGATTAACAGACGTATTTAAAATAGGAAAAGCTACAAGACAGGGTTGTCCTTTATCCCCCTTGTTATTTGTATTAACAATGGAGATTTTACTTATTAAAATTCGAGATTCATCTAGATTAAAAGGAATAAAAATAAGTAAAATTGATTATAGGCTGAGAGCTTTTGCTGATGATTTGGTTGTGACATTATCCCATCCAACAGATTCGGTCAAAGATTTGGTTGAAATTTTAGTACAGTATGGACAGGTCTCTGGTTTTAAGGTAAATAAGAATAAAACTAAAATATTATTGAAAAATATGTCTAGGAAGGGAAAAGATTTTATAGCTGAAACAACCGGTTATGAAATAGTTAATAAGGTTAAGTATTTAGGAGTTTATATTACAACATCTAATGGAAAATTGTATAAGAATAATTATGAGCGCTTATGGGTTAAAGTTCAAAAAGATTTAAATGATTGGCAAAAGCTACAACTATCGTTATTGGGGAGAATTTCAGTAGTGAAGATGAATGTTCTACCAAAGTTTCTTTTCTTGTTTCAGATGATACCCATTTTAAAGAAGGATGCTAATTTGGATGAGTGGCAGAAGGGTATTAATAAATTTATTTGGGGTGGGAAGAAATCAAGGGGAAAGTTTAAGATTTTACAAGATGCTCGAGAAAGAAGTGGACTTAAAGCACCAAATTTGAAATTATATTATGATGCGGCTACTTTAACTTTAGTAAGTGACTGGCTCAATTTAACAAATAGAGATATTCTTGTTCTTGAAGGGTGAGATTTATTATATGGTTGGCATGCATATTTAATTTTTGATAAGAAAGTAGATTTGGTCTTTAAGTCACATATTTTAAGATATGCTTTACTTTGAGTTTGGAAAAAATATTATTATAAGTTAAATTATAAAATAACTATTTGGGAGATCCCTGGAAAAGCAATCCAGGGGGTTTCTAAGGGGGTGATTTTTGACAACATTTCGTATAAAGAGTTACTTATTTGGTCAGGTACTGATTGGCAATTAAAGTCTTCTGCTGTGTTAAGGGAAGAAAACATTTTACAATCGTGTTTTCAATACTTGCAAATTGTGCAGAGATGGACTTTGGATAAGAAAGTGGGAATTACTTTAGTAGATGAAAATTTGGTAATTCAGATCAAGGATCAGAAATGTGCCCATATTAAAAGAATTTATAATGAGTTAATAAAATTGGATTCAGAAACAGAGTTAGCTAAAGATTGTATGATTAAATGGCCCCAGAATATTCAAGAACCGATCTCGTTGGACTTATGGGAGGAAATTTGGACTAGAAATGTTAAATTTACGCAGGCCCAGAATTTGAGGGAAAATTTTTACAAAATGTTTTATAGATGGCATTTGGATTCTAAAAAGTTGTCTTGTATGTACCCGAACCTGCAAACTAAATGTTGGAGATGTGGTTGCTTGGATGCAACCTATTTTCATGTTTGGTGGACCTGTAAAGTTATTAAAGCCTTCTAGATTATGATTTGGTGGAACATTCAAAAGGTTTTTAAAAGGAAGATTAAGTTTACTCCCCAACTGTTTCTTTTGGGAATTTTCGTGGACTTTAATGTTAAAGAAACTATCTTAATGTTGAATTTAATAACAGCAGCAAGATTACTGGTGGGTCAATATTGGAAGAAGGATACTCTGCCTTCTTTAGAAGAATGGGTATTTAAGGTTTCTAATTTAGCAGAAATGGCTAAAATTTCTGCTTATTTAAAGGACCATTCACAAGAGAGATATTTTAATGTATGGAGAAGATAGATAGAATATGTGGATGGGTTGAAGTTTAAGTAGTTCAGATAAAGTAGAAATAGTCTTATTGTATATAATATTAATGTTTTAATTTTGAGAGGAACTTTTCGGGCATTTCCCCTGGACTGCATCAAGAGGGAGGAGAAGAAGGTGAGAAGTATGTAGGAAGGTTGAGGTGAAGAGGGAGAGGGGGTGAGTGAAGAAAAAGAGGAAAAGAAGTAAGTTGGTTTGAGGTGGGATGCGGTTTGGGGGGGAAATGGGCGGGTAAGACTGAATGTGGCGTGTATCAATTTGTTTTATTTTTTATCTGAAGTATTTGTAAGATTGTTATGTATTGTAAAGTTGAAAATAATTTTTTTTACAAAAAATAAAATAAAAATAAAAGCCAGCCATTCTACCCTGAAAAAAAAAGTAAAAAAAAATTAAAAAAAAACACCAAACAATACCAGTTTGATTTGAGCAACACAAAAATAATCGGCCACATTACCACCCGCCACACTCGTGAATTCATTGAAGCCTGCATTCCACCAGCAATTCCATCAACAGACAAGTTGACCTACAACAAGCCTGCAAACTCCTCAGAATCCAAATCAACCACTCAGCCAATCAGAGATGGCACCGACAGCACAGACTCTCAACCAACCCACACGGCTCCTTCTCTGACTAGACTCCCAAATTTCACTCTGGTGGTGGACTTATTAGGAAACCACACCCAGCTCAAAATGTCAAAGTCAGCCATCAAATCTCCATTCCTATCCAAGTACATTCCTTCCATGGTGTTGTTGTAGATCTGGGGGTCCTTCAGGAAATGGTGAAACTACAGTGTATGAGGAAAGATGTTTTTACAGAAATGGAATCATCTGAACATGTTGATGTAAGGAGATATAAGGAATTTGGCTTATTGAACTGCAGCCTGTTTTCTTCTCAGGACAATTTGCATAATTTGTCTATGCATAGATTGGCTTATTTATTAATTGTACTTAATATTACAATTATCAGTGTAAATCCTTGCGGGAGATGCTTTCTTTTGAACATATGGCATTCCCAGATGGTCCCTCTCCTTTTGTTCTATTGTTTTATTTCTCTCCTTGAAGATAACTAGATGGTAGAAGGGCAGGAGAAGGGAAATCCTTTACCCACAAATATGTTTGCTTACATCATCTATTGCTTATACATTAGTTTCCCCCTGTTCTCTGAGATGTCCTGTATAACTATAGATGCATTCTTTTGTCCACAGGGTTTTATCTCAACAGTCTTTGGAGAATTTCCTCTGCGCACACTGAATAACAAGCACTGCACTGAGCCTTGATTATTTATTTTGGATCCTGTATTGTGATTCCACAAGAGAGAAGATGGAGCAGTGTAGAAGACACAGCATCAGTTTGTACAACTCAGTCCTGGAAATATTAATTGGCTTTAGGAAATTGGGAAGCAAATGTCAATATTTGCAATTGACTGTTCCATGTACTTGTTATCTGAAGAAAATATGAACACTGATTCTGAGGGAAAGCTTAAATATTGATTCTGGCGCTCTTTGGGTGATTTTACAAGGATATACACTGATAATTGTAATATTAAGTACAATTAATAAATAACCAAGTACAAGGTACCATGATGGATCACCCATATCAGGCCTAATAGCAGAAGCAGTCATGCAACAACTTGCATCCATAGCTATACCCACCATTCAACCAAAATTCTGAAACCTTTATCATCAAATGCTCCCAAATTGAGGAAACACGCCATCTACTCAATAACATATTCCCTGGGATCAAATTCACACACGAGGAGGAAACAGACAACAGACTCCCATTCCTCAACATTGACATAAGGAGACTAGACAATGGAGAACTGGAAACCCACATCTACTGCAAACCTGCACACATGGATGAGATCCTCAGCTTCACAAGCAACCACCCCACTGCACCCAAAAGAAGCTGTGTCCAGACCCTCTTCAGAAGGGCCAGGACACACTGCAGCACCACAACACTAAGAAAAGTGGAAGAGAAAGAGCTGCTTGCTGTCTTTCTCCATAACAGCTATCCAAAAAAAAAAATTCGTATTCCAACACACAGCACCCAAACCACAACATAGCACACAGCCAACCATCATGCAAAAACTAACTCTACCATATACAAAAGGGATGTCAAAATGACAGCCAGAATTCTCTAACCCCTAGGAATAGCAATAGCCCAAAAACCCACAACAACACTCTGCCAGGAATTATCCAGAACCAAGATACAGAAGAATGAAAGAAACAATGTAATCTACAGAATCAACCATAACCATTGCAACCAATTCTACATGGGACAAACATCAGGGAGGGAGCCGACTAGGTGGTTCCGCCCCAGACTCCTAATGGACCCAGTTCAGTTCCAGGAGGAGCTTGGAAAAATACCTGACTCCCTTGTCCACAACTCTTCCGGGTCCCTGGTTGCGGCCTGGAATGAGGCGGCGTCCGGGGCCCTGGATTGAATTGCGCCTTTGCGACCTCTCTGTGGTGGTGGTCCCCGGAGGGCTCCTTGGTTTACTGAGGAGCTCCGGGAGATGAAGCGCCACAAGAGACGTCTAGAGCGACATTGGAGGGCCAGTAACTCTGAATCTGACCGATCACTATTAAGAGCCTATCTTAGGACTTATTTAGTGGCAATAAGGGCGGCAAAGCGTGTTCACTTTTCCGCACTTATTGCATCCGCAGAATCTCGCCCGGCCACCTTGTTTAGGGTGACCCGCTCCCTTCTTAAAGTGGAGGAGGCGGAGGAACCCTTGCAGGGGAGAGCTGAGGAGTTTGTTCAGTTTCTATCGGACAAAATCGCTCAGATTCAGAGAGACCTGGACTCCGACTGGGCAGTGCCAGCCGAGTTGCCAGGGGCTGGTCTTAGTCATGTTATCTGGAGCGAGTTTGAGCCTGTGACCCCTGATGAAGTGGACAAGGCCATGAGGGCAATGAATGCCGCCACCTGTTTATTGGACCCGTGCCCCTCATGGCTGGTTTCTGCCAGTAGGGAGGTGACACGAGGCTGGCTCCAGGCGATAATTAATGCCTCCTTGATGGAGGGGTCTTTCCTGCAACCTTTAAAGGAAGCGGTGGTGAGGCCCCTCCTCAAGAAGCCTTCCCTGGACCCAGCTGTTTTGAAGAACTTTCGTCCCGTCTCCAACCTCCCCTTTGTGGGGAAGGTTGTAGAGAAGGTGGTGGCGTCTCAACTCTTGCGATCCTTGGATGAAACCAATTATCTGGACCCTTTTCAATCTGGTTTCAGGCCCGGCTACAGCACTGAGACTGCTTTGGTCGCACTGACCGATGACCTCTGGCGAGCCCGGGATAGGGGTTATTCCTCTATCCTGGTGCTTCTTGACCTCTCAGCGGCTTTCGATACCATCGACCATGGTATCCTTCTGCGTCGTCTCGGAGAGGTGGGGGTGGGCGGCACCGTATTGCGGTGGTTCTCCTCCTACCTCTCTGACAGGTCGCAGTCAGTGTTGGCGGGCGGACAGAGATCGACCCCTAGGCGCCTCGATTATGGGGTGCCTCAGGGCTCGGTCCTGTCCCCCCTCCTTTTTAACATCTACATGAAACCGCTGGGTGAGATCATTCGGTGACACGGGGTGAGGTATCATCAGTATGCAGATGATACCCAATTGTATATCTCCACCCCGTGTCCTTTCAGTGAAGCAGTCGACATGATGTGCCGGTGCCTGGAAGATGTGAGGGTCTGGATGGGGGTGAACAGGCTTAGACTCAACCCTGACAAGACCGAGTGGCTCTAGGTCTTGCCTCCCAAAGACCAACTGGATGGTCCATCTTTAGTCCTGGGGGGGGCAAATTTACCTCCCTCAGTGCAGGCACGCAACTTGGGTGTCCTCCTGGACTCACAGCTAAATTTGGAACAACATCTATCGGCTGTGGCCAGGGGGACCTTTGCACAGGTTCGCCTAGTGCACCAGTTGCGGCCTTATTTGGACCGGGAGGCTTTACTCACAGTCACTCATGCCCTTGTCACCTCAAGACTGGATTACTGTAATGCGCTCTACATGGGGCTACCCTTGAAGGGCGTTCGGAGACTGCAGTTGGTTCAGAACGCAGCCGCGAGAGCGATTGTGGGCGCATCAAGGTACGCCCACATGTCACCTATCCTCCGTGAGCTGCACTGGCTTCCTGTGGGTCTCCGGACGCAATTCAAGGTGTTGGTTATCACCTTCAAAGCCCTTCATGGCATAGGGCCAGGTTACTTACAGGACCGCATTCTGCCGCACAGCTCCCAGAGACCTGTGAGGTCCCATAGATTGGGCCTCCTTCAGGTCCCGTTGGCCAGACAATGTCGGCTGGCGGGCCCTTGGGGAAGGGCCTTTTCTGTGGTGGCTCCGACCTGGTGGAATCAACTTCCCCCCGAGGTTCGAACTACTCCCACCCTGCCGGCCTTTAAGAAAGCCATTAAAACTCTCCTGTTCCGGCAGGCCTGGGGCTGATGTCCCCGGGGGGCTGGGATATGATCGGACTCGTGGTATGACTGGATTATTTTATTCTTTTATGACTGTTTTTAACCTTGTATGCCGCCCTGAGTCCTTGGGATTGGGCGGCATATAAATATTTGTAAATAAATAAAATAAATAAATAAATTACAAAATAGGATCCATGAACACTGGCTGGCAGTCAAATGTCATGATCCCAAATCCTTAATATCTATCCACATCAACACCAAACAATACCAGTTTGATTTGAGCAACACAAAAATAATCGGCCACACTACCACCCGCCACACTCGTGAGTTCATTGAAGCCTGCATTCCACCAGCCATTTCATCAACAGACAAGTTGACCTACAGCAAGCCTGCAAACTCCTCAGAATCCAAATCAACCACACAGCCAATCAGAGATGGCACTGACAGCACAGATCCCCAACCAACCCATGCAAGGCCCCCCACTTCTCACTCACACCTGACCCATCACAAGACCCTCACATGACACACCCACACCTGAAGCCCTTATAAACAGATGAACACCAACGCTGACATCCCCTAAACTCCACTGAAGATGTTATCTAGCCTGGTAATGAAATGTTCAGAAACCAACCCACAAGCTTGGAGAATGAATCTTCATCCCCATTAAGTACAATGTTGTCTTTCATTGTAATATATTGGGAGAGAATCCAAAATCCCTTTCCACAAGCACCAAATTCTAGAATCTGAAGAAAGAAAAGCTTAACGCACCTGAGATAAAAGAACTGTAGTGGTGTGCGACAACACAGCCAATGTATAATTTGCCATTCAGCAATTCTGGAGGCCAAAGGAAAAAATTAAGAGGAAGACAAGGGATCTTATGAAAGAAAATGTTTCATAAAATGTATTATTTCACATTTCTCAGAGAGTGTTTTGTGACATTCATCATCTATCTGTCACCCTTAGCAATACACATGGAACCTATAAGGGAATACCTGCCATGGCTGGATCTTTTCGACTTCCAGCTTGCTTTTTCTCTCCATCCTTATCCTCTGGGATTGAGATGAATAGGCCACATTTAAGGCATGTGCCACAATCTGGATGGCATTGTAAGTTAAGGAACTATCTAGAGAGAAGATCTTTTCAATCTTCTCAAGAGGCAAAGTCTCCAAGTTCTGTTTCTCTGTACACCTTGTCCAGCCTTTCACAGAAAAGGCAGGCTTTCCATATGAACAGTGAAATTTTTTAACCATAAATGCTTTGATATAAAAATAGAAATCCATGAAATCATTAAATTTGGTCCTTTGGCTGGTCTGGATAAGGAAAGAAAAAATACTATGGGTATATCTGAAAGAAAGCGTATTATACGATAATTCGATGGTGAGATCCCACAAAGCTGTTGTGATCCAAAGTTTCCCCACAGTAGGCTTTCTCAAGGAATTTAATATGTTTTCTAGAAAAAAAGCTCCTTCTACGAATGTAAACTCTGAATAGTAAACAAATACATTGATTTGGATCCACATGTTGAAAACAGAAACCAGATACTTGTGGTTCTCAGCTTTTAATAATATGATTTGTGAAAAAACAACACAGATGCCATTCTGAGCCAGCACAGGAATGAAGGTCCTAATGAAATGTTCTCCATTATCAGTGTCTGCAGCAAAGACACCAATGAATATCCATCCAAAATACAGCAGCAGTTTAACAATCCCCAGGTTCTGAGCATCTTCTTTGGGGACAGTCCGGTAGAAAAAGGGTAACTGAGTTTTATCGCTCAGGATTGGTGAAATAAAAGTGTAGCTGATCTGGAAACAAAAAGAAGATTTATGTTTTATTTGCGGTTTTTACAAAGCCAACGTATGAGATCCTGAAAATATAATGTCAGAGCTTAGGTAGTGGCTGGAAGATTCCAGCCTACCTTGGTGGATTTAGTAGGGGATCAGAAATGCAGAGAATGTAGCTGTCATCAATGGAAGGTTAAGAAGAAATCCAGAGCTCATTTTATGAAAAGTTGATGCTTCCAGAAAGCCTGCATAGGGCGGGATCTGAGCAAGCATACATTTTGAACTAATATTTGTACTCAGTGATAACTGTTAATTATGGCTGTATTTATTCTTGTCTCTTTGGGAGACTGAAAGAGGATGTAAAGATGAATTGTACACCGTAATCCATGCTTAACATTTCTATGGAGGAAATCTCCTTGAACTGCTCTGGAATAAACTTGCAGCCATGCACTTGCTCTATACCTGTGGGATTTTGTAGATGCCCAATATGGCAGCCATAAGGATGGATATGTCAGAGTTGGTCTCTTCCAGGAGAACCAGCATGTTCCTCTTCCTTCCACAGCTGTAATTGGGAACATTGGCCTCTCCAGTCGAAAGCAAATCCAACAGACCATCCAATGTCAATCCTCTGTCTCGAAAGTTGTCATGCAGGTTGTAACCCAGGGTGAGGTTGGGTAAGAGGAGGGGGTCTTTGTTGATTTCCTGGATGGCAAAAAGGAAGGGCAGAATTTTCCAGTACAACACAACTGTTTTCCTGAAAAGATACATGGATTTTGCCATAATGTTACTTTCAGTGAAAATACCAACCTAGAACTAAGGAGAAATTTCCTGACAGTGAGAATAATTAACTAGTGGAATGGCTTGCCTTCAGATGTTGTGGATGCTCCATCACTGGAGGCTTTTAATAAGAGATTGGACAGCTGTTTGTCCAGAAGGTTATAGGGTTTCCTGCTTGTGCAGAGGGTTGGTCTACTTACATTGTTTGAAACAGACACATTCCAGACAATCTGGGTATTGTTGTTGCTTGGATTCTCTCTCACACCTCAGGCTGAGGAGTCCAAAAACATCCCAGGAAAAGATTATGGCAAACTATGTCTGAAAATGCAGCTCAGAAACAAGCATGGACCTTACCATGTAGGAACAGGAATTGAGATTCACTCAAAGGACTATAATATACAGGTTATATTTTTATAATGTGCATGTATGTGTGTATGAGTCTGCTGTATGTATGAATGAGATAGGGAAATAGAATATAGAGAATCATCAATGATTTGGATGAGGGGATAGATGGGGAACTCGTCAAATTTACAGATGACACCAAGCTGGCAGGAATAGCCAACCCTCCAGAAGACACGCTTAAGATACAGGAGGATCTGGACAGACTTGAACCACTGGGCGCTATCTAACAAAATGAAATTCAATGGTGAAAAAAGCAAGGTTCTACATTTAGGCAAGAAAAACCAAATGCACAAGTACAGCACAGGTGGCACCTTGCTCAATAGTAGTAATTGTGAGAGGGATCTCGGAGTCCTAGTGGACAATCACTTAAATATGAGCCAGCAGTGTGCTGCAGCTGCTAAAAAAGCCAACACCGTGCTGAGCTGCATTAACAGAGGGATAGTCTTTTTTCTGAACTGGGATTGATCAGAACTAACCAATTAGAGACTCCTGTCCTTTTCTTTGATGGACATGCTGAGATCATAACCATGACTTCCCAAGCTAATCACCTTTTTTTTTTCAAAAAATTTTTATTTTCCAATTATCAATTACATAAACATAAAAGAAAAAATTTCACATTTAACAAGATAAAGTAAATACACCTAGATGTCACCTGCCCACCCCCCGAAATTGCATCCGCCCTCTCTTGTACTCTCCCTTATTTCCCTCCTCCTTCTCCCTCCCCTCACCTCTCTCTCCCTTCCCCCTCTCCTCTCACCATCCTACTTCCTCCCAAGCCTTTCTCCTCCTCTCTCTCTCCCCTCCCCCTCTCCTCTCACCATCCTACTTCCTCCCTAACCTTTCTCCTCCTCTCTCATCCCTCTTCGGATACAGTACCGGGGAAATGCCCAAGCAACATCTCTCTCATAAGTTATCCCTTATTATCTTACTTTAATCCTATCATCTAACCTACCTACCCCCCCACCCCAACCCCCCTCCCTCCCAGTCCCAAAAACCCACCCACCCCAACCTCCCCTCCCCCCCACTTCCCAGAGCTTGGCACAGGGTTTTCAAACATATTAAACAAAATCTACTTAACTTTAACTAATACAAACTAAATCTAACTAAACCTATCCAACTATACAAATAAGAAAATCAATAAGTTACTTTAACTCAAATACAAAACAAATTTAAACAAATTAAAGAAAATCAACTATCAAAATCAAATGTCAAATTTAAAACAAAAATTATTCATAATCAAGACAATACTTTTAATGATATCTACTCTAATCAAAGTTTACCCATTTTTTTTCAAACATATTAAACAAAATCTACTTAACTTTAACTAATGCAAACTAAATCTAACTAAACTTATCCAACTATACAAATAACAAATTAAAGAAAATCAATTATCAAAATCAAATAATGCCAAATTTAAAACAAAAATTGTACATAATCAAAACAATACTTTTAATCATCTCTACTCTAATCAAAGTTTACCCGTTAAATCCCATATTTATTTTAACTTTAACTAATACAAACTAAATCACAATAAGTAAAACGGAAATTATTCATCATCCAAACAATACTTTAAATCATATCTACTCTAATCATAATTTACCCATTAAATCCCATATTTATTCTTCATATAATTTATCCACCTTCTCCACACCGAGATGTGTATTTCTTTTAAACAATATAAACTTAGCTCTTAACTCTTTCCCCCCCAGACCCAAATGAATGTAATACCCTTTTCTCCCAAATCAAAACTTTGTAACATTCTTATCCACTTTTGATATATCATAAGTACTCTCAAATATTAAATCACCAGATTAAAACCTATCAACTATTCTCTCGAACAGAAATCATAGTAGATACTCTCAGATATTAAATCCCTAGATTAAAGCCTATCGAGTCTTCTCCCAGGCAAAAATCATAAATAACAAAAATTTAACAAAACTCCTTATAACAAGCCGGCTGATATTCCAACTTCTCCTTCTATTATCTGTTACTTAGAAGATGACGAAAAACCTTCTGCTGTTCCATTATTTTACTTCTAAAAACTGCACAAGTCATGCCCAATTTCTTTGATAAATCTTCTGTTGAAGAGGACTACTGCAAAGGTACAACCTCCATATCTTCTTCAATCAGTTGCTCTTCCGGCTTTTCTTCCACCTTTATCTTACTTCTAAAAGGTCCACAAGTACTCAATTTCATTAATGAATCTTCTGTCAAAAAAGATTGTTGCAAAGGTTTAACCTGCGAATCTTCTATCAGTTGCTGTTCCAACTTTTCTTCTAATACCTCAGTTCTAAAAGCTGCGCGAGTCATGCCCAGTTTCTTTGATGAATCTTCTGTTAAGGAGGACTGGTGCAAAGGTTCAACCTGCATATTTTTTCCAGTCAGCTGCTCTTCCAGCTTTTCTTCCACCTTTACTTTACTTCTAAAAGCTCCACAAGTACTCAATTTTATTAATGAATCTTCTGTCAAGAGAGATTGTTGCAAAGGTTCAACCTGCATATTTTTTCCAGTCAGCTGCTCTTCCAGCTTTTCTTCCACCTTTACTTTACTTCTAAAAGCTCCACAAGTACTCAATTTTATTAATGAATCTTCTGTCAAGAGAGATTGTTGCAAAGGTTTAACCTGCATATCTTGTATCAATTTCTCTTCCAACTTTTCTTCTAATATCTCAGCTGTAGGTAATAAAGAGCCCACCTTCAAAACAGAAGTATAAAAATCTTTCGCTTTTAAAATTGTATCAAGTCTATAGCGTGTCCCTGCATAATTCACCACCATTCCAGACGGTGTCTCCCATCTGAAATGAATCTGTCGCCTCTTAAGCTCATCAGCCAAAAAAGCAAAATGCTTTCTTACTTTAAGAATTCTTGAAGGTAGTTCTTTCAAAAGTATAACATCCTGGGCTGCAATTTGAAATCTCTGCTTGTAAAAGGCTTGTAAAATTTTATTACAAAGTGATCTACTAAAAAAATAAATAACCACATCTCGTGGCAGGTTCCTCTGTCTTCAAACCCTTGAATTGACCCTAAAAACTTTTTCTATCTCTCTCAATATTTCTTCAGGCTCGGATTCCAAAATAAGAGCTATATCCTTCGCAACCACTTGTCTCAAATCTTCTTGATTATAATCAGGAAAATAACCAAGCTAATCACCTTGAGAGATGAAAGTAAGTTGTCCATGTAGAGATCAGTTGGACAAGGGTGCTGAGCATTAAAGCATACTTTTGTTTTTTCTGCTGAATGTATTCCATATAAGGAACGGTTGGTGGAATTGGGTATGTCTAGTTTAATGAAGAGAAGGATGGGGGATGTGTGACATGATAGCAGAGCTCCAATATCTCAGCAGTTGCCACAAAGAGGAGGGAGTCAAGCTATTTTCCAAAGTACCTGAAGGCAAGACTAGAAGCAACGGATGGAAACTAACCAAAGAGAGAAGCAACCTAGAACTAAGGAGAAATTTCCTGACAGTTAGAACAATTAATCAGTGGAACAACTTGCCTGCAGAAGTTGTAGGTGCTCCAACACTGGAAGTTTTTAAGAAGAGACTGGACAGCCATTTGACTAAAATGGTATAGGGTTTCCTGCCTGAGCAGGGGGTTGGACTAGAAGACCTCCAAGGTCCCTTCCACTCTATTATTATCATTAACATTATTATCATTATTATTATTACTATTATTATTACTATTATTATTATTATTATATTATTATTTACAGATCAGTTGGACAAGGCTGCTGAGCTTTAAAGCATACTTTTGTTTTATGTGCTGAATGTGTTCCACTTCATGCTGTTTGTATACAGACCAGGGCTTTTTTTCTCCTAGAATGCCCAGAACGGAGTTCTGGCACCTTTTTGGGATGGAACTTTGTAGAGTAGGCAAGGCAGGTTGTGTGACATGTGTGAGTTCCGGCACCTATTTTTCTTTTTACAAAAAAGCAGTGATACAGACGTAACTGTAGATCTAATTAATTAAAACCTCACTGCTTTCCTTCACCCACTTTCTTTCTCAAAGGCAACATAATATAACATCATTCAACATTATGTAACTTACTGATGAAACTTTTTAGAAGGACTCAAACTGAAATTTTGCAGCTCAGATTGTAGAGTATTTGTTGCAGAGAAGAGTCCACTGATGAGATGGTCTCCTGGCTTGTAATGATTGAGTGGGTCTCTTGCATCCCTCCCCAAAGTCAAGAAGCACCTGGTGTTGAGCATCCCACAGGCTGCCTGGGCCAACAAAAGCTCCATCAGAAGCAGAAGTAGAGGGTCCATTTCTGGTTTAACTGAAGGAGTCCCCTGCCTTGCATCTGATCTCAGAATCAGAAGAGCAGAAGAGCTTGGAGAAGTTGAAAGCAGATAGTAGCAAGACTGACTTTTCTAATATAGTATGAAGTCCAGAGAAGACTTCCCAAATGATGGAAACATGGGTCAACACAACAGCAGACCTCCTGGTGGCCATGAAGCTCAGGCCAGCTTCCCAAGGTGACAAGACAATTTATGCACTAACTTCCATGATGCCAAACATTACTATGTATTGCTCCTGAGTCTGTTGATCCGCTCCAGAGAATCTCTGGAGGAGAGAAGAATCTCTTGACATTTAGCATGAAAGCAAGAAAGAAATCACTATCATACTACTAATAATTATCTGGAGATGCAGAAGTTTTGCAAAGTCCTCCCTGTAGGGTGAGCTGGGAATTCAACTGAAGAAGTCCTGATATAACTCAATATAATGGATTTCTAGAAAGCATCCAAGTACAAATTGTTCTGTGGGCATTTGGGACACCTGTCATTTTGCTTGGTTGATTTCCAGTTGGTTTTCTTTCATGTTATTATAAGTGATGCTTATTTTATGATGCTGTCTTTTTGCTTAGATGAAGTTACGGTTACCTTTTTCTTATTGTGGACTTTTGAGGCTGATGTTGCCTTAGACTTACTGTGCGTTCCTTATTATTCAGATCTTTGTGTTTTAGGGTAGATGCTTTACTTTTATTCCCATGCTGGAATTGAATGCATATGATTCAAATAGATGTCCGTCCGTCTATCCATCCATCCATCCATCCATCCATCCATCCATGTGACATGCTCCTTTTTATCTGGAAGAGTCAAGGAAAATAAAAAGCCTCTAAGAAACTTCTCCCTTGTTATATAATAGGTGTGTCAAACTCAATTTAATTGAGGGCCGCATTAGCATTGCAGTTGCCCTCAGGGGGGGCAGGTGGGTGTGACCAGGGTGAATGTGGCCTATTGGGTAGGTGTGGATGGAGTGGGTGTGGCCTACTGGGTGGGTGTGGCCAGCTCTACCCCGTTCGCTTCAAGGGTGCCTGTAGGTGCCTGGGCAGGAGTGAGACAGATCTGAGGGTCTCTGGCAGAAGGGGTTTAGACCGGGGCAAGTGCCAAGGCATGGTCCATGGAGGAGCCTCACTGTTCCTCTCAGGCCATGCGGGGGGGGGAGCTTATGGAGCTAAGACTGAATACGTTTCAGCATAGATGACCACCACAAAATTGTACATTGGCTCCCTGCTGACCTGGGCCAGGGCCATGGCAGCGGGGGCCGTTCCCTCACTGTTTCCAGGATGGCTTCGCAGGCCACATGAAACCATTTCGTGGGCCGCATCCGTCCCCCGGGCCTTGTGTTTGACATGTCTGTTATATAACCTCAGACAGAGATATCCAACATGAGACATCTCTGGTTGTCTCATACTGATCCAACAGGTAGAAAAGTCTATCTGAACCTCTCTGCCAAAATGATAGTCTGATGAAGAACATTTCACCCTGAGTCCTAAATACTTTGCTTCCATAAATATCTACTGCAAATCACAGTGATGAGGAAATGAAATGGGGATTGTGGTGTCACCATACAACCCTGACCTTTTGTATGTGAATCTTGAGATAAGACCCAGGTGATATCATGAGAAACATTTTGTCAGTCTGCCCCATTGCCTCTACCCCACACAGTATATCTACATTGGCAGAAACAAGTGATGAAAGAAACATCCTTTCACTTACTGAAAGCCAATAGTCAGGATCTCTCCTACTTTATTTATTTATGTATTTATTTATCAAATTTATATGCTGCTCATCTCATGATGCGAGGTGACCCTGAGTGGCTTACACACACATCTTCCTCATATCTCTCCAGCTTTCCTTCTTGACCTCATTCCTATCCATTTCACAGGCATAGAGAAATGTTTATAAAAATAATAAAGACTGGATATAAAATAAATAAATAGAATTTTCTGACAATGAATTTTCCTCCATCTGCTCAGAGCCTGCCTCCTTCCCAGTGTGTGGAAAGTTGTTTTCCAGGATTTGGGAAGGCAGCGCAGGAGGGGAAGCCCATATGCTGCTATGGCAGTGGTTCTCAACCTGTGGGTCGGGATCCCATTTGGGGTCGAACGATGATTTCACGGAGGTTGCCAAACAACGGAGTCTGCCATTTTTTTCCCCTTTTCCTTAGCTGTGCTACTCCCTTTTATTCTATTGGCTTTTGAAAGCCAATAGAATAGACTCTCTTGAATAGAGTCCAATTCTATTGGCTTTCAAAACTAATAGGAATTGTCCAGGCTGTCTCTGCCCTGCTGAGCCCGCCAAAAGTCCCATTCTGCAAACGGTGCTGCAAGTTGTCTGCAGCGAAGGTGAGCTGTCTGGAAGTTTCCACCCCTCTCTGCTGAGCAACTACTAAATATGTAAGTAAAAGAGGGCCAGGGGTGGGAGGTGGGAGGCCGGTGGGTGCAGGGAAGGTTGATGGCGTGTGTGGGGCCTGGCGGGTGCCTTATCTCCCTTGGGCTGGGCCACCTGGGTATAATATACCTTGACATTTCCATGAAAGGCTGTTTTGATAGGCTCAGCATGGCCTTTCCTTGATCCACTAATGTAGACCTGGGCATCTTTATGGTCCACAGGTCACATTTGATCCTTTGGTTGAGAGGTGGGTTGAGCTGAGAAAGATGGCCAAAGTCACCCAGCCAGTTTTCATGCCTAAAGGGGTGCTTGAACTCATGGTTTCCCACTTCCTACCATGGTGCTTCAACCACTTGGGAATCATCCCAGCTTCCCTTCCTTTGTTTCTGTTTTTTGGGATCAGGCTTAGTCTTGGGCACCTTCAGTAAATTTCAAGAAACTCTCATAATTAAAGACAACAATCGGGATGTTAGACTAGAATAGAGCTGGAAGGGACCTTGGAGGTCTTCTAGTCCAGCCCCCCGCTCAAGCAGGAGAACCTATACCATCTCAGACAAGTAACTGTCCAGTCTCTTCTTAAAAACCTCCAGTGATGGAGTGCCCATGATTTCTGAAGGCAAGCCACTCCACTGGTTAATTGTCCTCACTGTTAGGAACTTTCTCCTTAATTCCAGGTTGCTTCTCTGTTTGATAAGTTTCCAACCATTGTTTCTTGTCCTGCCCTCTGATGCTTTGGAGGATAATTTGACCCTCTCTTCTTTGTGGCAGCATCTCAAATACTGGAATACTGCTATCATGTCACCCCTATTTCTTCTTTTCTTTAGACTAGCCAAACCCAAGTCCTACAGCTGTTCTTCATATGTTTTAGTCTCCAGGCCTTGGATCATCTTAATTGCTCTTCTCTGAACTTTTTCCAAGGTCTCAACATCTGTTTTGTAGTGTGGTGACCAAAACTGTATGCAGTATTCCCTGCCTTTCTCATGATGTCCTCTGCATATAAGTTAAATAGGCAAGGTGACAGAATACAGCCTTTCTGGACTCCTTTCCCAATTTTGAACCAATCAGTGGTTCCATGTCCAGTTCTCACTGTTGTTTCTTGGCCCACATATAGGTTTCTCAAGAAACAAATACAATGGTCAGGTACTCCCATCTCTTTAAGAACTTGCCACAATTTGTTGTGATCCACACAATGAAAGGTTTTGGATAGGCGAGGAAGCAGAAGTAGATGTTTTTCTGGAACTGCCTAGCTTTCTCCATGATCCAGCGTATGTTGGTAATTTGATCTCTAGTTCCTCTGCCTCTTCGAAATCCTGCCTGTACTTCTGGAAGTTCTTGATCCACACACTGCTGGAGTCTAGCTGGAGCCATACACAATACAACATACAAAACGTATCTGTAATGATATTTCTAGTATTTAAGGGTGTTGGCATGACCGTAGAAGAGACCTCTTCTCTGCTATTAGCATTTATGACGTGTTGACATGAGCAGAGTGTTAAAGTGCTAACAAGAAGCCAACTTGGGGTTACATGAATCTAGAAATTTGGGAAGTTTCCAAAAATTTCCTTTCTTGTGCAATAGATTCTATTTTCTAACTTTATTTTGAAGAAAATGTGTAGGCATCTTCACTGCTTATCCTTCCTTTCCCCCTTTCAATCAAATGTCATTTCATATCTGCCAGTCAGGGTTTCTTCATCAATCCATTGCTTTTTTTACATGTCTCTCCTCTGACTTTTCTCTTTGAAAGCAGGAACACCACACCACCATCTCCCACCCAATCCTGACCCCTTCTTACCAATGATCTGTGGGGTCTATTAGACAGTCTCAGCCCTCCCCTGATGGGATCCTCAGACACACAACCCACTATGGAGAAATGGCTGGTGAATTTGTTAGAATAGCTGAAACAGATAAATTAACTTCTTTGATTACAGAAAGGAAATTATCTACATTTATTCATGACTGGAACCCTCTTATGCCTTTCTTGCATAAAAATGAAAAAAAAATGCTAATAAATATTTCTAGCTCAGGATTGAAATGACGAGTCCTGAACACTCTGAGTTTGCTTGTTTTTTTGCAGATGTTTTATTACCCAAACTAGGTAACATCATCATTGATAGTCACTGATGATAGTTACTAGCACTCATGATATTACCTAGTTTGGTAATGAAATGTCTTCCAGAAAACAAGCAAGCTCAAAGAACACCAAAGACCCCTCAAATAAATAAATACTTCTGATCTGATAAAAAGTACTTTTGATTGTTAGACAGGATAGATTACAGAAAAAAGAGAACATATTTCTTCTAACAGTTTGGTAGATCTTAATAATTATAAAATATTTTATTAATGAACAAATGTCCCTTGGATTAAAAAAAAAGGTGTGCACCATTTATGTTGCAGTTTTATTTTCTCCACTTGTTGCCTGAAATTCAGACACCCTAAATTTGGCCTGGAGATGATGAAAATTTCTCCGAATTTGAGAGATTAAAAACATTTTTTCTTTTGCAAAATTAGCCTTTTCACCCCTACCCAACAATATAAATCACAGTGAAAAACATTTTTGGGAACGGTGGGTGGTCCAAGTCTTTTGATAGGGCACAGAAACAAATGATACAAAAATTTGGTACACGTGATAAATCAGAAAGCAACTAAAGAAAGAATGAATGACATTTATTACCCGAGACAACTGAACAATAGAAAACATTGATTAGAGATTATATTCCACATATGGTAAATTTATGGGTTACATCATGCCCTTTCCAGGCTTGATTTGTTTCTTACTTAAAACTTGCAAGTCTATTTAATTACTTTCAGAATATACTGTCTAAGGTTCAGTTGCTGAAAAGGCTAGATTTTTCTCCCATAGAAAAAAACAGAAGAAAAGCATTCTTTCTAAAGTCTGAAAGGAGACCAACACTGGCAAACTAAAATGCTAATAACATCCTCACTTAAAGGCTAATAATGAAGCCTAAAATGCTAAATAATACTGCCAGACACAGAAACATAAAAACATGGAAATTAGGCTTAACCAGGAGATCACTTCAAAAAGCAGCCTGATAATGCTTTCTCCTGAAAAGTACCCAATTGGTGGGAATTATATTGGGTGAGAATTAAATCCCCAGAAGATCCACCAGAATCATTTTTTTACTTCAGCTTTGAACATCACTTGCTCCTTTGTATTCAGGTCTGGCCTTAGCAAAATGATGTAACACTTAGGGATGAAGATGCAGCCCAGAAGCCCAGCACTGGAGGCCAAGATGGAGAAGACTTGCACAGCAACCATGAATTTCCCTTTGGTGCTCAGATAGGTAGGCACAAAGGAGATCCAGACACTGCAAAAGACCAGCATACTGAAGGTGATCAGCTTGGCTTCATTGAAGGATGCAGGCAGATTCCTGGCCAGGAAAGCCACCACGAAGCAAATGGCAGCCTGAAAGACCATGTAACCAAGGGCAACATAAAACATAGTGACAGAGCCTTCATTGCACTGCAGAACAATCTCTCTAGGCTGCGAATACATGTCGGAATCAGGGAATGAAGGAAAGACTCCTAACCAGGTGAAACAAATGACAACCTGGACACTGGAACAAGAAAGGATGAGGGAGTTGGCCAGATTCTTGCCCAGCCACCTTCTCACTCTGTTTCCTGGCTTTATGGCCAGGAAGGCCAGCACCACCATAATTGTTTTGGCCAAGACAGAAGACACAGCAATTGAGAAGATGATGCTGAAAATTGTTTGTTGGAGAAGACAGGTGGTTCTCCTTGGCTGACCAATGAAGAGAAAGGAAGTCAAGAAGAAAAGCAGAAGGGAGATCAGGAGGATATAGGAGAGGTCCCGATTGTTGGCTTTGACAATTGGAGTTTCTTGGAATTTAATGAAGATTCCCAAGACTAAAACTGTGGTTAAGATTAGGAATAGGGCAAAGAAAGTAAGAATAATTCCCAAATGCTCTTGATGGGACAAAAAGGTGAGAATTTTGGAGAGACATTGATCTCGATGCTTGTTCTGATACTGATCGTCTGGACATCTGGTGCATTGGTCTGCATCTGCAGAGGACAAATGTATATTTACTATGAATTTATAGGATGGGAGTTAAAATTTGAAATCAGGAAACCCACATCTGAATTTGTGAGTATTCATCAGCAGGGGGATGGAAGGCAGAAATAAAAATTTAGGAGTATGTGTATAGCTGTGCTTCTTTGCATTAGTATGTGTCCCAAGTGGATCAAGTGTGAAAATGTGGCTAGATTAGGGGCAGACAACTCTAGGAAGCCAAAGGGGAGAAGGGACAACCATCCACATCTTGTAGGAAGGTCCCTAATGGACTGGGATTGAGAAGAAATATCTTCTCAGCAAAGATCTGCAGGAAACTTTGCTCCTATCTGAAGGGCTGTTTTGATTCCCACTCACCCACCTTCTTTGGTGGAAAAGCTCCCTTCTGCACAGGGGATGCAGTTGTAGCAGCAGATTGGTTTTCCTTCCTGGACCACCTTGAAATATCCAGGCTGACAAGGCTCCACACACTGGGAGTAAGGCAAGGGCTGAAAGTGAATAGAATTGGCATTCAGAAGCATCGGCAAAACTGATCAGCAATGAAATGAATTATAGAATTGGAACGGGATCAGCAAAACAGGTATGTGCAAAATGGACTAGAAATGGAACGTTGTGTTTCTCCTCCAGGCCATGTTGTGGTGACTACTCCAGGGAAGGTCTAATAATTTTCTAGAAAGTTAGTTTTTTACACTGAATGCAGTTCATGATAGTCAGACATGCTTCCATTTTGGAGGACTGACTCTGGAAGACTGTCAGAGCAACCTTTGGAAAAACACATCAGCATGATTTAGAGGAGAAATGGGAATTCTGGAATTCTCCAGGATGACGGATTTTGCACATTTCTTGTACCAAATGTCTAGATAAATTCTTGAATTTCTACATGTCCAAATGAAAAAAATACAGAATTTTATTTCTCTCCCCCCCCCAGCTTAAATCCTGCTTCTGTTTTCCTCCACCCAAACATAATTTCCCTCTGTGTGCCTTAGATTTCCATACTTCACACAACAAATTTTCTTTTGCTAGTTCTAAATGGAAACAGTATAAGTCTGAAGGATGAATTTAACAGAATAACAGACTTTGAAGGTGCTTTGGAGGTCTTCTAGTCCAACCCCCTGCTTGGACAGGAAACCCTATATTATTTCAGACAAATCATTGTTCAGTGTTTTCCTAAAACCCAGCAGTGATGGAGCACCCATAACTTCTGGAGGAAAATCATTTAATTTCTCTAAATGTCAAAAAATTCTTCCTTAGTCAGTCTGATATATAGTTTGGGAAGGAAGGAGACACAGATTGAGAGGATGGACAAAACTAAAGAGATGGGACACCTTCCCCCCCACCTGATTGAGCCATTGAGGCTTCATGATGGTTTCCTTGTTGATGCTGAATTTGATTCCAGTGGCTCCTTCTCTGACTAGACTCCCAAATTTCACTCTGGTGGTGGACTTATTAGGAAACCACACCCAGCTCAAAATGTCAAAGTCAGCCATCAAATCTCCATTCCTATCCAAGTACATTCCTTCCATGGTGTTGTTGTAGATCTGGGGGTCCTTCAGGAAATGGTGAAGCTACAGTGTATGAGGAAAGATATTTTTACAGAAATGGAATCGTCTGAACATGTTGACGTACAGAGATATAATGAATTTGGCTTATTGAACTGCAGCCTGTTTTCTTCTCAGGACAATTTGCATAATTTGTCTATGCATAGATTTGCTTATTTATTAATTGTACTTAATATTACAATTATCAGTGTAAATCCTTATGGGAGATGTTTTCTTTTCAACATATGACATTCCCAGATGGCCCCTCTCCTTTTGTTCTATTGTTTTATTTCTCTCCTTGAAGATAACTACATGGTAGAAGGGCAGGAGAAGGGAAATCCTTTACCCACAAATATGTTTGCTTACATCATCTATTGCTTATACATGAGTTTCCCCCTCTTCTCTGAGATGTCCTGTATAACTATAGATGCATTCTTTTGTCCACAGGGTTTTATCTCAACATTCTTTGGAGAATTTCCCCTGCGCACACTGAATAACAAGCACTGCACTGAGCCTTGATTATTTATTTTGGATCCTGTATTGTGATTCCACAAGAGAGAAGATGGAGCAGTGTAGAAGGCACAGCATCAGTTTGTACAACTCAGTCCTGGAAATATTAATTGGCTTTAGGAAATTGGGAAGCAAATGTCAATATTTGCAATTGACTGTTCCATGTACTTTGTCAACGCTGCTAATATTGAATATTCTTGCTTTGACAAAATATGCAGAACTGTCTGGTATTTTTAGAGTTAATTCAGAAGCCAGAGAAAAGGAACGGAAGTGAATCTCTGTCCTCTGGGCTAATTGGATAATGGGATATAGGATAGCTAATTTAGGGAGGGAACATGCTGATAATTTAATTGCTCAGAGGAAGAGAACTCAGATCTTAGCATAAAGACTCCGTTATGCCTGTGCAGACATTTTGTAACGATAAATGACTTTTAGGAAAATCAATGCCTAGAAGTTCTTTGAAGTGTTTCATTACCCGGAACCATAACAACATGCTAAGATCTGAGTGATCTTGTTATCTGAAGAAAATATGAACACTGATTCTGAGGGAAAGCGTAAATATTGATTGTGGTGCTCTTTGGGTGATTTAACAGGATATACACTGATAACTGTAATATTAAGTGCAATTAATAAATAAGCAAGTACAAGGTACCATGATGGGATCACCATATCAGGCCTAATAGCAGAAGCAGTCATGCAACAACTTGCATCTATAGCTATACCCACCATTCAACCAAAATTCTGGACAAGCTTTGTTGATGAAAACTTCATCATCAAATGCTCCCAAATTGAGGAAACACGCCATCTACTCAACAACATATTCCCTGGGATCAAATTCACACACGAAGAGGAAACAGACAACAGACTCCCATTCCTCAACATTGACATAAGGAGACTAGACAACAGAGAACTGGAAACCCATGTCTACTGCAAACCTACACACATGGACCAGATCCTCAGCTTCACAAGCAACCACCCCACTGCACCCAAAAGAAGCTGTGTCCAGACTCTCTTCAGAAGGGCCAGGACACACTGCAGCACCACAACACTAAGAACAGTGGAAGAGAAATAGCTGCTTGCTGTCTTTCTCCATAACAGCTATCCCCCCCCAAAAAAATTATTCCAAAACATAGCACCCAAACCACAACATAGCACACCCAGCCAACCATCACGCAAAAACTAACTCTACCATATACAAAAGGGGTGTCAAAATGACAGAATTCTCTAATAGCAAGGAATAGCAATAGCCCAAAAACCCAAAACAACACTCTGCCAGCAATTATCCAGAACCAAGATACAGAAGGATGAAAGAAACAATGTAATCTACAGAATCAACCATAACCATTGCAACCAATTCTACATGGGACAAACATCGTATCAATTACAAAATAGGATCCATGAACACTGGCTGGCAGTGAAATGTCATGATCCCAAATCCTTAATATCTATCCACATCAACACCAAACAATACCAGTTTGATTTGAGCAACAAAAAAATAATCGGCCACATTACCACCCGCCACATGTGAGTTCATTGAAGCCTGCATTCCACCAGCCATTCCATCAACAGACAAGTTGACCTACAACAAGCCTGCAAACTCCTCAGAATCCAAATCAACCACACAGCCAATCAGAGATGGCACCGACAGCACAGACCCTCAACCAACCCACGCAAGGCCCCCCACTTCTCACTCACACCTGACCCATCACAAGACCCTCACATGACACACCCATACCTGAAACCCTTATAAACAGATGAAGACCAACGCTGACATCCCCTAAACTCCACAGAAGATGTTATCTAGCCTGGTAATGAAATGTTCAGAAACCAACCCACAAGCTTGGAGAACGAATCTTCATCCCCATTGAGTACAATGTTGTCTTACATTGTAATATATTGGGAGAGAATCCAAAATCCCTTTCCATAAGCACCAAATTCTAGAATCTGAAGAAAGAAAAGCTTAACGCACCTGAGATAAAAGAATTGTAGTGGTGTGCGACAACACAGCCAATGTATAATTTGCCATTCAGCAATTCTGGAGGCCAAAGGAAAAAATTAAGAGGAAGATAAGGGATCTTATGAAAGAAAATGTTTCATAATTTTTTCTCAACATATTCCACATTTCTCAGAGAGTGTTTTGTGACATTCATCATCTATCTGTCACCCTTAGCAATACACATGGAACCTATAAGGGAATACCTGCCATGGCTGGATCTTTTCGACTTCCAGCTTGCTTTTTCTCTCCATCCTTATCCTCTGGGATTGAGATGAATAGGCCACATTTAAGGCATGTGCCACAATCTGGATGGCATTGTAAGTTAAGGAGCTATCTAGAGAGAAGATCTTTTCAATCTTCTCTTGAGGCAGAGTCTCCAAGTTCTCTTTCTCTGTACACCTTGTCCAGCCTTTCACAGACAAGGCAGGCTTTCCATATGAACAGTGAAATTTTTTAACCAAAAATGCTTCGATATAAAAATAGAAATCCATGAAATCATTAAATTTGGTCCTTTGGCTGGTCTGGATAAGGAAAGAAAGAATACTATGGGTATATCTGAAAGAAAGAGTATTATACGATAATTCGATGGTGAGATCCCACAAAGCTGTTGTGATCCAAAGTTTCCCCACAATAGGCTTTCTCAAGGAATTGAATATTTTTTCTAGAAAAAAAGCTCCTTCTATGAATGTAAACTCTGAATAGTAAACAAATACATTGATTTGGATCCACATGTTGAAAACGGAAACCAAATACTTGTTGTTCTCAGCTTTTAATAATATGATTTGTGAAAAAACAACACAGATACCATTCTGAGCCAGCACAGAAATGAAGGTCCTAATGAAATGTTCTCCATTATCAGTGTCTGCAGCAAAGAGGCCAATAAACGTCCACCGAAAATACAACAGCAGTTTAACAATCCCCAGGTTCTGAACATCTTCTTTGGGGACAGTCCGGTAGAAAAAGGGTAACTGAGTTTTATCACTCAGGATAGGTGAAATAAAAGTGTAGCTGATCTGGAAACAAAAAGAAGATTTATGTTTTATTTGGGGTTTTTACAAAGCCAACGTATGAGATCCTGAAAATATAATGTCAGAGCTTAGGTAGTGGCTGGAAGATTCCAGCCTACCTTGGTGGATTTAATAGGGGATCAGAAATGCAGAGAATGTAGCTGTCATCAATGGAAGGTTAAGAAGAAATCCAGAGCTCATTTTATGAAAAGTTGATGTTTCCAGAGAGCCTGCATAGTGTGAGATCTGAGCAAGCATACATTGTGAACTAATCTTTCTACTCAGTGATAACTGTTAATTATGGCTGTATTTATTCTTGTCTCTTTGGGAGACTGAAAGAGGATGTAAAGATGAATTGTACACCGTAATCCATGCTTAACATTTCTATGGAGGAAATCTCCTTGAACTGCTCTGGAATAAACTTGCAGCCATGCACTTGCTCTATACCTGTGGGATTTTGTAGATGCCCAATATGGAAGCCATAAGGATGGATATGTCAGAGTTGGTCTCTTCCAGGAGAACCAGCATGTTCCTCTTCCTTCCACAGCTGTAATTGGGAACATTGGCCTCTCCAGTCGAAAGCAAATCCAAGAGACCATCCAATGTCAATCCTTTGTCTCGAAAGTTGTCATGCAGGTTGTAACCCAAGGTGAGGTTGGGTAAGAGGAGGGGATCTTTGTTGATTTCTTGGGTGGCAAAAAGGAAGGGCAGAATTTTCCAGTACATCCCAGTTACTTTCCTGAAAAGATGCATGGATTTTGCCATAATGTTATATTCAGTGAAAATACCAACCTAGAACTAAGGAGAAATTTCCTGACAGTGAGAATAATTAACTAGTGGAATGGCTTTCATTCAGATGTTGTGGATGCTCCATCACTGGAGGCTTTTAATAAGAGATTGGACAGCTGTTTGTCCAGAAAGTTATAGGGTTTCCTGCTTGTGCAGAGGGTTGGTCTACTTACATTGTTTGAAACAGACACATTCCAGACAATCTGGGTATTGTTGTTGCTTGGATTCTCTCTCACACCTCAGGCTGAGGAGTCCAAAAACATCCCAGGAAAAGATTATGGCAAACTATGTCTGAAAATGCAGCTCAGAAACAAGCATGGACCTTACCATGTAGGAACAGGAATTGAGATTCACTCAAAGGACTATAATATACAGGTTATATTTTTATAATGTGCATGTATGTGTGTATGAGTCTGTTGTATGTATGAATGAGATAGGGAAATAGAATATAGAGAATCATCAACGATTTGGATGAGGGGATAGATGGGGAACTCGTCAAATTTACAGATGACACCAAGCTGGCAGGAAGAGCCAACCCTCCAGAAGACAGGCTTAAGATACAGGAGGACCTGGACAGACTTGAACACTGGGCGCTATCTAACAAAATGAAATTCAATGGTGAAAAAAGTAAGGTTCTACATTTAGGCATGAAAAACCAAATGCACAAGTACAGCACAGGTGGCACCTTGCTCAATAGTAGTAATTGTGAGAGGGATCTCAGAGTCCTAGTGGACAATCACTTAAATATGAGCCAGCAGTGTGCTGCAGCTGCCAAAAAAGCCAACACAGTGCTGGGCTGCATTAACAGAGGGATAGTCTTTTTTCTGAACTGAGATTGATCAGAACTAACCAATTAGAGACTCCTGTCCTTTTCTTTGATGGACATGCTGAGATCATAACCATGACTTCCCAAGCTAATCACCTTGAGACGTGAAAGTATGTTGTCCATGTAGAGATCAGTTGGACAAGGGTGCTGAGCATTAAAGCATACTTTTGTTTTATCTGCTGAATGTGTTCCATATTAGGAATGGTTGCTTGAATTGGGTATGTCTAGTTTAATGAAGAGAAGGGTGGAGGGGGGTGACATGATAGCAGAGCTCCAATATCTCAGCAGTTGCCACAAAGAAGAGGGAGTCAAGCTATTTTCCAAAGTACCTGAAGGCAAGACAAGAAGCAACGGATGGAAACTAACCAAAGAGAGAAGCAACCTAGAACTAAGGAGAAAATTTCTTGACAGTTAGAACAATTAATCAGTGGAACAACTTGCATGCAGAAGTTGTAGGTGCTCCAACACTGGAAGTTTTTAAGAAGAGACTGGACAGCCATTTGTCTAAAATGGTTATAGGGATTCCTGCCTGAGCAGGGGGTTGGACTAGAAGACCTCCAAGGTCCCTTCCAACTCTATTATTGTTGTTATTATTATTGTTGTTGTTGTTGTTATTATTATTATTATTATTATTATTATTATTATTATTATTATTATCAGTTGGACAAGGCTGCTGAGTTTTAAAGCATACTTTTGTTTTATCTGCTGAATGTTTTCCACTTCATGCTGTTTGTATACAGACCAGGGCTTCTGGCACCTTTTTGGGATGGAACTTTATAGGGTAGGCAAGGCATGTTGTATGACATGTGTGAGTTTCGGCACCTAATTTTTTTACAAAAAAGCAGTGATACAGACGTAACTGTAGATCTAATTAATTAAAACCTCACTGCTTTCTTTCACCCACTTTCTTTCTCAAAGGCAACATAATATAACATCACTCAACATTATGTAACTTACAGATGAAACTTTTTAGAAGGACTCAAACTGAAATTTTGCAGCTCAGGTTGTAGAGTATTTGTTGCAGAGAAGAGTCCACTGATGAGATGGTCTCCTGGCCTGTAATAATTGAGTGGGTCTCTTGCATCCCTCCCCAAAGTCAAGAAGCACCTGGTGCTGAGTATCCCACAGGCTGCCTGGGCCAACAAAAGCTCCATCAGAAGCAGAAGTAGAGGGTCCATTTCTGGTTTAACTGAAGGAGTCCCCTGCCTTGCATCTGATCTCAGAATCAGAAGAGCAGAAGAAGTTTGGAGAAGTTGAAAGCAGATAGTAGCAAGACTAACTTTTCTAATACAGTATGAAGTCCAGAGAAGACTTCCCAAATGATGGAAACATGGGTCAACACAACCGCAGACCTCCTGGTGGCCATGAAGCTCAGGCCAGCTTCCCAAGGTGACAAGACAATTTATGCACTAACTTCCATGATGCCAAACATTACTATGTATTGCTCCTGAGTCTGTTGATCCCCTCCAGAGAATTTCTGGAGGAGAGAAGAATCTCTTGACATTTAGCATGAAGGCAAGAAAGAAATCACTATCATTCTACTAATAATTATCTGGAGATGTAGAAGCTTTGCAAAGTCCTCCCTGCAGGGTGAGCTGGGAATTCAACTGAAGAAGTCCTGATATAACTCAATATAATGGATTCCTAGAAAGCATCCAAGACCAAATTGTTCTGTGGGCATTTGGGACACCTGTCATTTTGCTTGGTTGATTTCCAGTTGGTTTTCTTTCATGTTATTATACGTGTTGCTTATTTTATGATGCTGTGTTTTTGCTTAGATGAAGTTACGGTTACCTTTTTCTTATTGTGGACTTTTGAGGCTGGTGTTGCCTTAGACTTACTGTGCGTTCCTTATTATTCAGATCTTTATGTTTTAGGGTAGATGCTTTACTTTTATTCCCATGCTGGAATTGAATTCATATGATTCAAATAGATGTCCATCCATCCATCCATCCATCCAACCATGTGACATGCTCCTTTTTATCTGGAAGAGTCAAGGAAAATAAAAAGCCTCTAAGAAACTTCTCCCTTGTTATATAACAGGGGTGTCAAACTCAATTTAATTGAGGGCTGCATCAGCACTGCAGTTGCCCTCAGGGGGGCAGATGCGTGTGGGATGTGGCCTAATGGGTGGGTGTGGCCAGCTCTACCCCATTTGCGTCAAGAGGGCCTGTGGGGGCCTGGGCAGGAGTGGGACAGATCTGAGGGTCTCTGGCAGAAGGGGTTTAGACCGGGGCAAGTGTCAAGGCATGGTCCATGGAGGAGCCTCACTGTTCCTCTCAGGCCATGCAGGGAGGGGGGGCTTATGGAGCTAAGACTGAATACGTTTCAGCATAGATGGCCACCATAAAATTGTACATTGGCTCCCGGCTGGCCTGGGCCAGGGCCAAGGCAGAGGGAGCCGTTCCCTCACTGTTTCCAGGATGGCTTCACAGGCCACATGAAACCACTTCGCGGGCCACATCCGTCCCCCGGGCCTTGTGTTTGACATGTCTGTTATATAACCTCAGACAGAGATATCCAACATGAGACATCTCTGGTTGTCTCATACTGATCCAAGAGGTAGAAAAGTCTATCTGAACCTCTCTGCCAAAATGATAGTCTGATGAAGAGCATTTCACCCTGAGTCCTAAATACTTTGCTTCCATAAATATCTACTGCAAATCACAGTGGTGAGGAAATGAAATGGGGATTGTGGTGTCACCGTACAACCCTGACCTTTTGTATGTGAATCTTGAGATAAGACCCAGGTGATATCATGAGAAACATTTTGTCAGTCTGCCCCATTGTCTCTACTCCATACAGTATATCTGCAGAGGCAGAAGCAAGTGATGAAAGAAACATCCTTTCACTTACTGAAAGCCAATAGTCAGGATCTCTCCTACTTTATTCATTTATGTATTTATTTATCAAATTTATATGCTGCTCATCTCATGATGCGAGGTGACCCTGAGTGGCTTACACACACATCCTCCTCATATCTCTCCAGCTTTCCTTCTTGACCTCATTCCTATCCATTTCACAGGCATAGAGAAATGTTTATAAAAATAATAAAGACTGGATATAAAATAAATTAATAGAATTTTCTGACAATGAATTTTCCTCCATCTGCTCAGAGCCTGCCTCCTTCCCAGTGTGTGGAAAGTTGTTGTCCAGGATTTGGGAAGGCGGCGCAGGAGGGGAAGCCCATATGCTGCTATTGCAGTGGTTCTCAACCTGTGGGTCGAACGACTATTTCACGGGTGTCGCCAAACAACGCAGTCCGCCATTTTTTCCCCCTTTTCCTTAGCTGTGCTACTCCCTTTTATTCTATTGGCTTTTGAAAGCCAATAGAATAGACTCTCTTGAATAGAGTCTAATCTATTGGCTTTCAAAAGCCAATAGGAATTGTCCAGGCTGTCTCTGCCCTGCTGAGCCCGCCAAAAGTCCCATTCTGCAAACGGTGCTGCAAGTTGTCTGCAGCGAAGATGAGCTGTCTGGAAGTTTCCACCCCTCCCTGCTGAGCAACTACTAAAAATGTAAGTAAAAGAGGGCCAGGGGTGGGAGGTGGGAGGCTGGCAGGTGCAGGGAGGGTTGCTGGCGTGCGTGGGGCCCAACAGGTGTCTTACCTCCATGGGCTGGGCCAGCTGGTGGCCCAGCTGGTGATCAGCCTGCGCTGTCTCTGCCGCTTGCCAGCTACACCTCGGCCGGCGCAGGGGGCGGCACCACACATCGCGGTGCTCCCGGGCAGGGAAAGTCCTCAACTTACGACCAGTTGGGTAGTCCTTGACTTACGACTGGTTGGGGGTCGCGCCATTAAAAAGGTTGAGAACCACTGTGCTATGGATATCTTCCTTTTGCAGAAGGAAACATCTTCACTGTGGATGCAGGGTGTGTGGGTGACTCCAGAAAAAAGGGGACAGACTTTTGGAAATATAATATACCTTGACACTGTCCATGAAAGGGTGTTTTGATAGGCTCAGCATGGCCTTTCCTTGATCCACTAATGTAGACCTGGGCATTTTTATGGTCCACAGGTCACATTTGATCCTTTGTTTGAGAGGTGGGTTGAGCTGAGAAAGATGGCCAAAGTCACCCAGCCAGTTTTCATGCCTAAAGGGGGGCTTGAACTCATGGTTTCCCACTTCCTAGCATGGTGCTTTAACCACTTGGGAATCATCCCAGCTCCCCTTCCTTTGTTTCTGTTTTTTGGGATCAGGCTTAGTCTTGGGCACCTTCAGTAAATTTGAAGAAACTCTCATAATTAAAGACAACAATAGGGATGTTAGAATAGAATAGAGCTGGAAGGGACCTTGGACCTCTAGTCCAGCCCCCCACTCAAGCAGGAGAACCTATACTGTTGAGTCCTTGGCTAATGGCAATGACGACGCGAGACATTCTTGATGTTCAGTAACCTTCTTTATTTCTCTTCAGTAGCCCCGTTACAACTCAAGGCAGCACGGACTTCTCAGCCTCTCTTAAGGACCTTTTTCCCCAGGCCAAAAGGCAACATTTAGGTGTGCAAAGCACCTTGCGCATGTGCGCGAGCGCTGGCGCCAACCAGTCTGGTCCCGGGCAACTTGCAGCTGCCCGGGACCGTTACAACGTCCCGAGCCTGCCCTTTTGCAGGCTCAGGATATAACACCCCTTCCCCCCCGGCTAAGACTACATGACAATTTTAACGCGACCTCAACACGAGCGTGGTGTAAACTCTTGTTAAATGGTATCACGCTATAGTGCTGGGGATTAACTCCAGTGTTCCCATTTCCGACTTCCACAGAATACACTTAAGTCTTCTGCCTGGCCAGTAAGGTTATAAAATCTTCAAGATATTTGGGAGACCTTTTATCTCTCTGTGACCTACGTAGGTCTGGATTATTTACAAGTACACCTTGTCCTGTGGAGGTTATAGGTTCACCCCCCTTCTCAGACCCTGGTGGCCCCCGTGGACTGTGCCCTGATGCCTGGCCTGTTTGCTTGCCCACCAGGCTCATCAGGCCAGGACCTTGCTGTCTCTCTAACCTGGTTGACCTGCCTAGTTGCAGGCGATCTGACCCTTCTGTTAAGCTGCCATTGTTGGGTAGCTCTGAATGGCCTCTCAAGCCCACACTGGACCTAACAGGAGGCTGGCTTCCTCCACTCCCCAGTTCCATAGCAGGATTGTCTGTTATTTCAGTATAGTCCCAAAACTCAGTTCCCCCCTCTGTTGAACCAGAGGGTCCACTGTCTAAAATTGGCTCTTCTCCCACTTCCCTGTGGCAGTGTCCTTCTCTGGGGACTGTGGCTGTGTTGGGTCAATTGTATTGATTGTGTGCCAGCTCTCTTGCAATGTTTGAGTTATTAGGATGCTCCCGATTATTCTCCCTGACTGGAGTGCTGAAAGGCGTACGTGTGTAATGATTATGCCCCCGGGGTGACTTCCTGGCTGGAGTCTGTGCTGTAGCTTGTGTGCTAACTGGTTCCCTTCAATTCCTGTTTGGAACATTCATGGAATCATGCGACAGGCCATCTGTGGCCTCACTGTGAGAGTCTGAATGCTGCCAACACCCTTCCCTTTGCCCGTAAGGGTCCCCCTCCCCCCTGGAAAAGAACCAGGAGTCTCTGCAGGTGAGTCTAGCCTTGTACGCAACTGGTCAATATGCCTTTGCAGGATGCGGCCATCTTCCAAGGAGACTTCATAAGACAAAGGGCCTGTAACCTCGCAAACAGCGGCAGGAACCCATAAATGGCCTGGCCCGTAGTTACGGGTCCATACAGGGGCACCCACTTGAAATTGCCACGGTGCTCTGGGCTGTGTACCCCTAGGCGGCAGTCTGTCCAGATGCAACCGGTCAAGTTTAGTAATCAGTTTGCACCCCCAACGAAGTTCAGCTGGGCTCCTCCCGGTAGAAGTGGAAGGTGTAGTGCGGTAGGAAAGGAGGAAGTCAGCCAACCTGTGATGCCAGTCCCCATAGGTAAGTCTCTTTAGAGCATCCTTGGTGATGCGGACCATCTGTTCAGCCATCCCGTTGGTGGAAAGGTGGAAGGGAGCAGAAGTGGCATGACGAATCATGTTGGCCTGTAAGAAAGCTTGGAATTCGGAAGAAGTGAATTGCGGGCCATTGTCAGACACCAAAACATCCGGAAGCCCATGTGCAGCAAAAATTCCCCGCAGTACTTGGATAGTCTTTGCAGTGGTGGTGGACGAGACAGGTACAACCTCAAGCCATTTTGAATAGCTATCAACCAGGACCAAGAAGAATTGACCCTGAAAGGGCCCAGTGTAGTCAATGTGCACCCTAGACCATGTGGACTGTGTTTCCTCCCACCTATGTACAGGAGCCTGAGGCATTTCTGGGCGTGAGCGTTGACAAAGGTGACAAGCATGCACCTTAGCCTCAATTTCCTTGTCTAACCCAGGCCACCACAAGTGGCTGCGCGCAAGCGCCTTCATTCGAACAATGCCAGGATGACCCTCGTGAAGGGACCCTAAGACTCTAGACCTCATTGAGGTAGGAATGACAACTCTGCTACCCCACAGCAGACCGCCCTGGAAGGTGGACAACTCGTTCCTTTTTAACCAGAAACTCTGAAACTCAGTACCTGGACAACTCTCTGGCCATCCAGACAAAACCCAGGATAAGACTCGAGAGAGTGTACGATCCGTGGCTGATTCAGCAGCCACATCCCTGGCGTTAAGGGGTGACTCAGGCAGTGCTTGAATTGAAAGAATATTGATTGCCGGGGCAGGGTCAGCCTCAACTACCTGTAAGGGTAATCTACTGAGGCCATCAGCATGGCCCATTTCTTTGCTCGGTTTGTGAATTAAAGAAAAATCATAACCTGACAGGAAGATTGACCATCTGAGCATCCTGGGAGAGATAATGTGAGGGGTCTGTTTGTTAGTTGTAAACAATCCCAACAAAGGCTTATGGTCAGTGTAGACCGTGAAATGTCTGCCATATAAAAAATCATGGAATTTTTTGATTCCAGCAACAACAGCTAAGGCCTCCCGGTCTATCTGGGCATAATTCCTCTCAGCAGAGGATAAAGTTCTGGAGTAATATGCAACAGGAACCTGAGTTCCATCAGGTGTGAGATGGCTGAGTACAGCTCCTTCGCCATAAGGGGAAGAATCACAAGCAATGCACACAGGGAGTGTTTCATTAAAATGTGCAAGCACATTGTTAGATGTTAGAAAGGCCTTAACCTTATTGAAGCTTGCTTCGTGTGCTTGTGACCATTCCCACACAGCTTGTTTGTCAAGAAGCCTATAAAGTGGTTCAGCTACATCAGCCTTGTTAGGAATAAATGAATTGTAGAAATTCAAAAGTCCCAGAAAAGCTTGCAGTTCAGCTTTGGACTTAGGTCTGGGAGCTTGTGTGATAGCTTTTAATTTGGACTCAGCAGGATGAATCCCATTGGCATCAATTCTGAACCCCAGAAAATCTGTAGAAGACACCCCAATTTTACATTTGTCCTTTTTGAGTTTGAGTCCTGTTTTCCGAAACCTCAACAGGACAGCCCTCAATCTTTCAGCCAGACTTTGGATAGACTCTCCAGCAATTAAGACATCATCAAAATAGGGGCAAACCCCTGGAATACCCCTCAAGGTATTTTCCATTACTCTTTGGAAAATTCCAGGAGCTACGTTTACTCCAAATTGCAGTCTCTTGACCTTGAATGCCCCCCTATGAGTTACAATGGTTTGTGCCACAGCAGCAGCTTCGTCCACAGGCAACTGTTGGTAAGCCTGAGCTAAATCAAGCTTTGCAAAAATACGCCCCCCTTTGAGGGAAGCCAGAATGTGGCTGACAATAGGCACAGGATAGGCATGTTGTTGTAATGCCTTATTGAGCATGCATTTGTAATCTGCACAAATGCGAATATCCCCATTAGCCTTAAGAAGCATTACTATGGGAGTTTCCCATGGACTGGAGTCAACAGGTTCTAAGACTCCTTGTTGAATCAATTTGTCCAATTCAGCATCAATTTTCCCTTTTAAGGCAAACAGTACCCTTCTTGCCTTTACTCTGATAGGAGTGACAGTGGGGTCTAATTTCAAAGACACTGGGGGACCCTTGTATGTACCCAACTGAGGGCTGAATACATCTGCAAATTCCTTGCAGACTTCCTGTAAGTCTAACGTTTGCAAGCTGTGGAGCCCTGTAACTTGTATTCCCAGGGCCTCAAACCAATCGAGTCCTATGAGACTCGTACGATCACCCCCCACTACCAATACATCTAATGGACCTTCAAAATCCTTATACTGCACGTTAAGGATGGCCTCCCCCTTAACACACACTTTGGAGTTTTGAAAGTCTGTTAGTACTATGTTAGAAGGCCTAAGCTTGGCCTGGAAACCACTGCCAGAACAAATCTTTCAGAATGTGTGAATGGAGATGATTGGAAGTGCAGACCCAGTGCCTAGTTCCATGACCAATGGAACTCCTTGCAATTTCACCCTAAGTGACAGCTTCTTTTTAAGTGGTCTGTGTGTGCCTGTCTTAAAAATGCTTCTTCGTGAAGCACAGAAACCCACCCTGTTTTGGCTGGGGACCCTGGTACCTTTCAGGCGCAATTCTTTTCGGGGTTGTACCTTCTGTCGGCCCAGACACACAGCTGCTATGTGGCCTTGCTTCCCACATGCTCTACAGATTGCAGAACGGAACTTGCAGTCGGTCCTCTTGTGGCGACCTCCACACCTGAAGCACTTGGGTACAGGTGAAGACTTTTCTTTGCCTTCCCTCTGCTTTCCTTCTTTGGTTGGGTAGAGATGATCTATTTCTTCATCAGGCTCCTCTTCTGAGCTTCCTTGAACTCCCTCGTGATGCACGGAAATAGCTTCTGGAAAGCTTTTGATGGGCCTCATATTCTTTTTTTTTTATTATTGAACATTTTTTAAATTTTACAAAAAAAGGTTCCCTTCCCCAAACCCTCCCAATCCTCCCCTACCCTCCCCCAACCTTCCCAGAGCTGAATACAGGCTTAGTTAAAATTTTAAAAAAATCTTAAAACACATATATTCCATGAACATATCCGAATACATTAATTACACAAATTATAAACTAGTTGACAACAGTATATATAAAAAAAACAAGAAGAGAGAAAAAAAGAAACAGAAAAAGAAAAAATAAAATAAAAAAGGAAAATAAAGAATTAAGAAAAATATCTATAAAATATCTTAAACTTTAAATATAAGTTATTCAAAAACTAAATAATATTTTTTTATATCCAACTTATATTGTATGAAATCTATCCATCTTTTCCATACCAGGAGATACTTCTCTTGCGATTGATCTTTCAAAAAAGCCGAAATCTTTGCCATTTCCGCCAAATAAGAAACTTTAAGAAACCATTCTTGCAAAGTAGGCAAAGATTCCTTCTTCCAACATTGCCCTACCAACAACCTGGCCGCTGTAATTAAATTTAACATTAATATAATCTCTTTACTATCACAATCAGAAACAATACCTAACAAAAACAATTGTGGAGTAAATTTTATCCTTCTTCTAAAAATTCTTTGAATATTCCACCATATCTTAATCCAAAAAGCTTTTATATTTTTACATAACCACCAAATATGATAAGTAGCATCCAAACACCCACATCTCCAACATTTAGGCTGCAAGTCAGGATACATACGAGACATTTTTTGTGGATCAAGGTGCCATCTATAAAACATTTTATAAAAATTCTCCCTTAAATTTTGGGCTTGTGTAAATTTAACATTCCTCACCCAAATAATCTCCCAAGTATCTAATAAAACCGGTTCATCAAAATTTTGTGCCCATTTAACCATACATTCTTTCACTAATTCTGCTTCTGAGTTCAATTCTACTAACACCCCATAAATTCTTTTAATATGAGTTCGTCTTTGATCTTTTATTTGTTTTAACAAATTCTCATCTTCTCTAAGCAAACCCACATTACAATCTATCTTCCACCTCTCCATTATCTGCCTATACTGAAACTATGAATAAATGATATTTTCCTGTGTTAAGTCTTCCAAAGATTTTAATTGCCAATTTTTACCATCCCATCTAAGTAGTTGTGCATAAGAAACACTATCCATCTTGACTCATCCCTTCTATCGCATGCCATGGTACAGCCCATAATGGAATTTTAAAATCACTTCTATAATATTTCTTCCAGACCCGAAGTAAAGAAATCCTTATAATATGAGATTTAAAAACCCTATCAACCGTTTTATTAAAAATTAAATAGGCATGCCACCCAAAAAGTAAATCCCAACCCTCCAAGAGGAGTACTTCTACATTTGTTAAATTAATCCAATCACTAATTAATGTTAAAACCGCAGCATCATAATACAATTTCAAATTCGGTACCTTCAGTCCACCTCTCTCATGAATGTCTTGTATAATTTTAAGTTTTACTCTTGGTTTTTTTCCCTGCCCAGATAAATCTGTTGATACCTTTCTGCCATTCATTTAGATTAACTTCATTCTTTAAAATGGGTATCATTTGAAATAAAAAAAGAAACTTTGGCAAAACATTCATTTTAATCGCTGCAATTCTCCCCAAAAGAGATAATTGCAGCTTCTCCCAATTTTCCAAATCTTTCTGTATTTTGACCCACAGCCTTTCATAATTATTTTTATACAGTTTTGCGTTAGAAACAGATAATATAACCCCCAGATATTTTACCTTATTGACAATCTCAAAATCTGTCAACCTAACCAGGGTCTCCTTATCCAAATTGGTCATATTTTTAGGCAATATTTTAGTCTTATTATTATTAATTTTAAAACCCGAAACCTGTCCATACTGATATATCAAATATAATAATTCTATTACAGAGTAAGTTGGTTGAGATAGAGTAACAACGAAGTCATCTGCAAAATTTATATTCTTTTTTATTAACTTCTATTCCTTTTATTTGCTGTGATTCTCGAATTTTAATCAACAAAATTTCCAAAGTTAAAACAAACAGCAATGGTGACAGTGGACAACCCTGTCTAGTCCCCTTCTCAATTAAAAACACCTCTGACAAACCCCCATTAACTATAAGTTGTGCCGTTTGCTTTTGATAAATAGCTCAAAGAGCTTGTAAAAATTTTTCTCCAAAATTCATTTTCTCAATTAATCTTAACATGAATTGCCAATTCAGCTGATCAAAAGCTTTTTCAGCATCTAAAAATACCAATCCTGCAGAAACTTGATTGTTTTTATCTAAATATTCTAATAAATTAATAATTTGCCTAACATTGTTCTTCATATACCTTCCAGTTATAAACCCGTTTGATCCTTATGTATGACATAATGCAAGACCCTCATAAGTCTACTGGCTAGTATTTTCGAAAAAATCTTATAATCTACATTTAAGAGGGATATAGGCCTATAATTCTTTGGTAAAGTGAGATCTTGATCTTCTTTTGGAATCAAAGATATAAAAGCTCTGCCCCATGACAAGGGGGGTCTCTGAACCCTGTAATATATTATTAAAAAGCTCCCTCAAAGGTTGAATCAGCTCTTGTACCAAAGTTTTATAATAAATAGATGTCAATCCATCAGTACCCGGTGCTTTACCTAATTTTAATTCTTTAATTATTGTCTCAATTTCCTCACTGGTAATCAAACCATTAATTTCTTGTTTCTGATCTTCTGTTAATTTGGGAAAATTAGCATCTTTTAAATCATTATCTATATCTAAAGCCTGTACTTTAGTACTCATGTATAATTTTTGATAATAATCTAAAAAAGATTTCTTAATCAATTCCTTCTGATATACCAATTTACCATTATAATTTATTTTGTCGATAATTCTCTGTCTCTGCTTCTTTCTCAGTTGATAAGCCAACCATCTCCCTGGTTTATTAGCATTACAAAATGTATTTTGTTTCATATACAATAAGTTAGTTGCGGTTTGATCAGCCAACAACATATTAAATTGTGATTTAAGCAATTGTATAGATTCCTTAATCTTCTCATCTGTGGAGTTTAAAATCAAAGCCTTTTCTTTTAATTTAATCTCATCTTCCAACTCTTTACGCTTCTGCACCTGCTTTTGTCTATAAACCTTATTCATTTGTATCAGAATCCCCCGCATATAGGCTTTACCTGCGTCCCAAACCATTGACATTGAAGTTCCCTTGTACATATTTAAAGCAAAATACTCCTTTAATTGCTCCTTTAATTTTTGAACATTCTTTTCTTGTCTAAATAAATTTTCATTCATCCTCCAAGATCTCCTCTCCTCTTTTTCATTAAACAATTCCATCCAAACGGGACTATGATCCGTCAATGTCCTAGGAAAAATCTTAACATTCTTTACCCTAAAATATAAATCCGTTGTAATCAAGAAAAAGTCAATTCTTGAAAAAGATTGGTGTCTGTCCGAAAAGAAAGTAAAGTCTCTCTCCTCCAAGTTATGTTCACGCCAATAATCTCGCAGCTCCCAATCCTCTTTCAAATCAAAAAAAGCTTTAGGTAATTTAGCATGTTTGAAAGAAATAGAGGGTCCTTTTTTGTCTCTTTGTGTATCTAAAACACCATTCCAATCTCCCATTAATATGACAGATCTATAGTCCAACAAAGTTAATTTTTGATGTAGCAATCTGTAAAATTGTTCCTGCTGTTGGTTTGGTGCATACAATCCCACTATAAGTACTTTCTTACCATACAAACCCACTTCAATCATAACATATCTCCCTTAAAGATCAGATTCTACCAAAGAGGCTGATAAATTTTGCTTAACATAGATAACTACTCCCCCTTTTTTCCCAGGAGCAGAAGATACAAAATGAGATCCCAATCGAGCATTAATTAAATATTTTTGATCCTTAGAAGTAATATGTGTTTCCTGCAAACAAATAATGTCATTGTTATGTTGCTTTAAATAGTGAAATATTTTCTTTCTCTTTTGAGGGGAATTGAGCCATTAGCATTCCATGTCAGGAGCTTTACCATCTCCCTTAACCAAAAGCCTGGAGAAGACTGCTTGAAGATCTGCCATTGAAGAGTGTACTGCAGAACTCTTAGGTCTTGCTCCTCCCACAGGCTCCGAAACAGATTCTTGTGAAGCTTCTTTAGCATCTTTCTTCTGTTGTTCCTTTTCCTTACGTCTATGGGCTGCCCGGGTCATTCTTTGCTCTTTCATCTCTGCTTGTTGCAACCACTCAGCCTGTAATTTTCCAACATCCATCAATACTTCTTCAGACTGCTGTTCTGCCTTCTTGCCATCCAAAGCTTTCTGCATCATAGGTGGTGGTGAGCGTGCTCCCAGGACCGACTTGTAAAACTCCTTTGCTTTAGAAACAGTATTAAGTCTATAACGTGTCCCCGCATGACTCACCACGATACCGATCGGAATCTCCCATCTGAATGGCATCAATCTTTTTTTAAGTTCATCGGCTAAGAAGGCAAACTCTTTTCTTTTTCTTAAAATTTTAGATGGAATCTCCTTTAAAATAATAACATCTTGAGCAGCAATCTGAAACCTCTTGTTATAAAAAGCTTGTATAATTTCATTACGCAGAGATCTCTTCCCAAAATAAATTACCACATCTCTTGGCAGATTTCTTTGCTTTGCAACCCAAGAATTAACTCTAAATATTTTTTCAATTTCTCTAGATATTTCCTCCTTCTCTCTATTCAAAATAACAGCAAGATCATTTGCCACAATCTCTTTCAAATCTTGTTGCATATCTTCTCTCAGCCCTCTGACTCTTAAAGCGAACTCCATTTCTCTATATTGAGACATAACAATATCATTTTGTGAAATTTCCATCTTTTTTTCCATACCTTCAAATTTATCTTCCAGAACCTCCACCTTATCTGCAACTTCTTCCACTCTAGAGTCCAACTTCTCAACCACTGAAGCAAGTCCTGATAGAGCCATAACTATATCTTGCCTCAAAATAATATTATTCTCCACCAAAAGCTCTTTCATTTCCCCTCTAATTTGAGATATAGCATTTCCCATTATGTCTTGCATATCTTTTACCGTTACTGCTGGCAAAGGGGGAGAGGGTGGTGGTGTTGCTTTAGGTTGTTGTGCTGGTAAAATTGCAGGAGAAGAAGCCACCTTGGGTACAGTAGATGTTACTTGCCGCTTTGAAGCCATTTTCAAAAAAAAAAAGTTTTGTTTCTTCTTTCCTCCTTCTCAAAAAAAAAAAAAAATACAAGAAAAAAAGACCCTTTTTAAAAAAAAATTTAGCAAAAGAGAGTTTAACAAAAAAAAGAAAAAAAATCTTTCTAAAACACAGATCCACCTTAAGGAAAAGTTTAAAAAAAGAAACAATCTAATCCATTCGTTCCGTTCCACTCACTTTAAAAAAAAAAAAAAAAACTTTCCGATCACCATTTTATTTTCACTCTCAATAAAAAGAAAAAAGAAAAAGAAAGGGGAAATAAAAATCACTCTTTAAAACTGAAGTCCAAATAAAATCCCCCCCCCAAAAAAAATCCTTTATTCAGCTCGGTCCACTTTTAAAGTAACTCACCCGATCTCTATAAGCGTGGAGGTGGGAGCGGCGACTTGCTTTGTCCCTAGAGACAAAGACAGCTGAGAAGCAGAGGCAGCCTGAACTCCGTGGGAACTCTCTTTACACCCCAAAAGAAAACTTCCTTGGGGGTTTTCAGAGGTTCTACCACTATTCAGGTGATGCTCCCCTCCCTCCCTTTGCCCGGGAAGGAGGTTTTGAACAGCGGAACAGCTGATAACTGCTGTTCTCTGCTGTTCTTACGCTTTCTCAGGAGGACGGCTACAAAGTAGCCGCCATCGCCAGCCAGCTGATCCACCGGAAGCCTGGGCCTCATATTCTTGATTGCTCCACTTGCTGCCTCTTCTGCAGTAACCTCTCTCAAGGCATTTTGGAATGATATGTCCTCTTTGGCAAAAAGCCTTTGTTGTACATCTCTGTTTCTCAGTCCACATACAAATCTGTCTCTCAGTCTTTCCTCTAAGTCTTTAAATTCGCAATGCTTAGCTGCCCTTCTTAATGCAGCAATGTACTCTTTAGCTGATTCACCAGCCCGTTGATCCCGCTGTTCAAAATTATGTCTCCAAGCAATAACAGACAACTTGGGTTGAAAATGCTCTTTCAGTAATTTCTTAAGATCTGTGTAGGTAACAGATTCAAGAGGTGCAGGGGCTACTAAGTTTTCAGCAATTTCAAATGCATCTTGACCACAAACGCAGAGTAGGGTGGCGGCCTTTAAGCCCTCTTCTCTTACTTGATTAACTCTGAAATAATTTTCTGCTCGGGTCACATAAGATTCCCATCTTTCGGGATGTATAATATCAAACTCTGAAAGTTTTCCAATCTTTGCCATTTTAGTAAAGCAGGAAGGGTCTATCAGCCAGCTTACCTCCAACAAAGCTGTATTGGCAGGCAGTTGCTGAATTTAACGCCGTTTCCTCGCTGTGCTGGACTCCAGGGTAAGCTTACAATTGTTTGTGTAATTGCAAGGCCATCCCACCTTCGTCGCCAGTGTTCTGTCCTCGGCTAATGGCAATGACGACGCGAGATATTCTTGATGTTCAATAACCTTCTTTATTTCTCTTCAGCAGCCCTGTTACAACTCAAGGCAGCACTGACTTCTCAGCCTCTCTTAAGGACCTTTTTCCCCGGCCAAAAGGCAACATTTAGGCGCGCAAAGCGCCTTGCGCAAGCGCGCGAGCGCTGGCGCCAACCTGTCTGATCCCGGGCAACTTGCAGCTGCCCGGGACCGTTGCAACGTCCTGAGCCTGCCCTTTTGCAGGCTCAGGACATAACATATACCATCTCAGACAAGTAACTGTCCAGTCTCTTCTTAAAAACCTCCAGTGATGGAGTGCCCATGATTTCTGAAGGCAAGCCACTCCACTGGTTAATTCTCCTCATTATTAGGAACTTTCTCCTTAATTCCAGGTTGCTTCTCTGTTTGATTAGTTTCCAACCATTGTTTCTTGTCCTGCTCTCTGATGCTTTGGAGGATAATTTGACCCCCTTTTCTTTGTGGCAGCATCTCAAATACTGGAATACTGCTATCATGTCACCCCTATTTCTTCTTTTCTTGAGACTAGCCAAACCCAAGTCCTACAGCTGTTCTTCATATGTTTTAGTCTCCAGGCCTTGGATCATCTTAATTGCTCTTCTCTGAACTTTTTCCAAGGTCTCAACATCTGTTTTGTAGTGTGGTGACCACAACTGTATGCAGTATTCCCTGCCTTTCTCGTGATGTCCTCTGCATATAAGTTAAATAGGCAAGGTGACAGAATACAGCCTTTCTGGACTCCTTTCCCAATTTTGAACCAATCAGTGGTTCCATGTCCAGTTCTCACTGTTGCTTCTTGGCCCACATATAGGTTTCTCAAGAAACAAATACAATGGTCAGGTACTCCCATCTCTTTAAGAACTTGCCACAATTTGTTGTGATCTACATAATCAAAGGTTTTGGATAGGCAAAGAAGCAGAAGTAGATGTTTTTCTGGAACTGCCTAGCTTTCTCCATGATCCAGCGTATGTTGGTAATTTGATCTCTAGTTCCTCTGCCTCTTCGAAATCCTGCCTGTACTTCTGGAAGTTCTTGATCCACATACTGCTGGAGTCTAGCTGGAGTCATACACAATACAACATATAAAACCTATCTGTAATGATATTTCTAGTATTTAAGGGTGTTGGCATGATCGTAGAAGAGACCTCTTCTCTGCTATTAGCATTTATGACTTGTTGACTTGAGCAGAGTGTTAAAGTGCTAACAAGAAGCCAACCTGGGATTACATGAATCTAGAAATTTGGGAAGTTTCCAAAAATTTCTTTTCTTCTGCAATAGATTCTCTTTTCTAATTTTATTTTGAAGAAAATGTGTAGGCATCTTCACTGCTTATCCTTCCTTTCCCCCTTTCAATCAAATGTCATTTCATATCTGCCAATCAGGGTTTCTTCATCAATCTATTGCTTTGTTTACATGTCTCTCCTCTGACTTTTCTCTTTGAAAGCAGGAACACCACACCACCATCTCCCACCCAATCCTGACCCCTTCTTACCAATGATCTATGGGGTCTATTAGACAGTTTCAGCCCTCTCCTGGTGGGATCCTCAGACACACAACCCACTATGGAGAAATGGCTGGTGAATTTGTTAGAATAGCTGAAACGGATAAATTAACTTCTTTGATTACAGAAAGGAAATTATCTACATTTATTCATGACTGCAACCCTCTTATGCCTTTCTTCATAAAAATGAAAAAAAATGCTAATAAATATTTCTAGCTCAGGATTGAAATGACGAGTCCTGAGCACTCTGAGTTTGCTTGTTTTTTTGCAGATGTTTCATTACCCAAACTAGGCAACATCATCAGTGATTATCATAGTTACTAGCACTCATGATGTTACCTAGTTTGGTAATGAAATGTCTGCAAGAAAACAAGCAAGCTCAAAGAACACCAAGGACCCCTCAAATAAATAAAAAGTACTTCTGATCTGATAAAAAGTACTTTTGATTGTTAGACAGGATAGATTACAGAAAAAAGAGAACATACTTTCTTCTAACAGTTTGGTAGATCTTAATAATTATAAAATATTTTATTAATGAACAAATGTCCCTTGGATTGAAAAAAAAAGGTGTGCACCATTTATGTTGCAGTTTTATTTTCTCCAGTTGTTGCCTGAAATTCAGACACCCTAAATTTGGCCTGGAGCTGATGAAAATTTCTCCGAATTTGAGAGATTAAGAACATTTTTTCTTTTGCAAAATTAGCCTTTTCACCCCTACCCAACAATATAAATCACAGTGAAAAACTTTTTTGGGAACGGTGGGTGGTCCAAGTCTTTTGATAGGGCACAGAAACAAATGATACAAAAATTTGGTATATGTGATAAATCAGAAAGCAACTAAAGAAAGAATGAATGACATTTATTACCCAAGAAAACTGAACAATAGAAAACATTGATTAGAGATTACATTCCACAAATGGTAAATTTATGGATTACATCATGCCCTTTCCAGGCTTGATTTGTTTCTTACTTAAAACTTGCAAGTCTATTCAATTACTTTCAGAATATACTGTCTAAGGTTCAGTTGCTGAAAAGGCGAGATTTTTTCCCATAGAAAAAAACAGAAGAAAAGCATTCTTTCTAAAGTCTGAAAGGAGACCAACACTGGCAAACTAAAATGCTAATAACACCCTCACTTAAAGGCTAATAATGAAGCCTAAAATGCTAAATAATACTGCCAGACACAGAAACATGAAAACATGGAAATTAGGCTTAACCAGGAGATCACTTCAAAAAGCAGCCTGATAATGTTTTCTCCTGAAAGTACCCAGTTGGTGGGAATTATATTGGGTGAGAATTATATCCCCAGAACATCCATCAGAGTCATTTTTTTACTTCAGCTTTGAACATCAGTTGCTCCTTTGTATTCAGGTCTGGCCTTAGCAAAATGATGTAACACTTAGGAATGAAGATGCAGCCCAGAAGCCCAGCACTGGAGGCCAAGATGGAGAAGACTTGCACAGCAACCATGAATTTCCCTTTGGTGCTCAGATAGGTAGGCACAAAGGAGATCCAGACACTGCAAAAGACCAGCATACTGAAGGTGATCAGCTTGGCTTCATTGAAGGACCCAGGTAGATTCCTGGCCAGGAAAGCCACCATGAAGCAAATGGCAGCCTGAAAGACCGTGTAACCAAGGGCAACATAAAACATAGTGACAGAGCCTTCATTGCACTGCAGAACAATCTCTCTAGGCTGCGAATACATGTCGGAATCAGGGAATGAAGGAAAGACTCCTAACCAGGTGAAACAAATGACAACCTGGACACTGGAACAAGAAAGGATGAGGGAGTTGGCCAGATTCTTGCCCAGCCACCTTCTCACTCTGTTTCCTGGCTTTATGGCCAGGAAGGCTAGCACCACCATAATTGTTTTGGCCAAGACAGAAGACACAGCAATTGAGAAGATGATGCTGAAAATTGTTTGTCGGAGAAGACAGGTGGTTCTCCTTGGCTGACCAATGAAGAGAAAGGAAGTCGAGAAGGAAAGCAGAAGGGAGATCAGGAGGATATAGGAGAGGTCCCGGTTGTTGGCTTTGACAATGGGAGTTTCTTGGAATTTAATGAAGATTCCCAAGACTAAAACTGTGGTTAAGATTAGGAATAGGGCAAAGAAAGTAAGAATAATTCCCAAATGCTCTTGATGGGACAAAAAGGTGACAATTTTGGGGATACATTGATCTCGATGCTTGTTCTGATACTGATCGTCTGGACATCTGGTGCACTGGTCTGCATCTGTGGAGGACAAATGTATATTTACTATGAATTTATAGGACGGGAGTTAAAATTTGAAATCAGGAAACCCACATCTGAATTTGTGTGTATTCATCAGCAGGGGGATGGAAGGCAGAAATAAAAATTTAGGAGTATGTGTATAGCTGTGCTTCTTTGCATTAGTATGTGTCCCAAGTGGATCAAGTGTGAAAATGTGGCTAGATTAGAGGCAGACAACTCTAGGAAGCAAAAGGGGAGAAGGGACAACCATCTACATTATGTAGGAAGGTCCCTAATGGACTGGGATTGGTCAAACTGACAGGGTTGGAATATTCTGTTTTTCAAAAATGGAGTTTGATTTGTCCCATTACTCATTAATTGAAGAATAAAATTGAAATACAATACCAATATTGTTCAACTATTTATAGATACATTTTGTCCCACCAAATCCCAATGGTTAATGATTAAAAGGGGGTAGTTAAACTTGTCTGGTTTGACCTTGCTCTCTAATAGACATAATAAGGAGAGATTCCTCTCCAATAGCAACGTATTCCCCCAATGTGTTCCCCCTGTATTCCACAGGAAACACAGACAATGATTCCCTACTCCTTGGATATCTTGGGAGAAGATGGGTAGACAGAAATATGTCTACTAGAATGGAGATGACAAGATTACGGACGAGTTGGCTTTCATTCATCTCAATGGAGAGCTTCATACTCTAGAAGCAACATCATTCTGTTTGTCATGGTGTAACAACAAGCTGCTTCATGCCACTTCAACTGATCCTCCACAAAGTTGCAGATGCTTCTCATAGCTGCTTGGCTTCTTCTACATCTCAACATCTCATTCCAATACATTCTTGCAGATCATATTATTGTGATTTCCTTGGTGAAATTAATTCTGATAATTAAATTAATACTCCCTCTCCACAATACCCAAATTAGAAATATATTCTCAGAAAAGATCTGCAGGAAACTTTGCTCCTATCTGAAGGGCTGTTTTGATTCCCACTCACCCACCTTCTTTGGTGGAAAAGCTCCCTTCTGCACAGGGGATGCAGTTGTAGCAGCAGATTGGTTTCCTTCCTGGACCACCTTGAAATATCCAGGCTGACAAGGCTCCACACACTGGGAGTAAGGCAAGGGCTGAAAGTGAATAGAATTGGCATTCAGAAGCATCGGCAAAACTGATCAGCAATGAAATGAATTATAGAATTGGAACGGGATCAGCAAAACAGGTATGTGCAAAATGGACTAGAAATGGAATGTTGTGTTTCTCCTCCAGGCCATGTTGTGGTGACTACTCCAGGGAAGGTCCAATAATTTTCTAGAAAGTTAGTTTTTTACACTGAAAGCAGTTCATGATAGTCAGACATGCTTCCATTTTGGAGGACTGACTCTGGAAGACTGTCAGAGCAACTTTTGGAAAAACACATCAGCATGATTTAGAGGAGAAATGGGAATTCTGGAATTCTCCAGGATGACGGATTTTGCACATTTCTTGTACCAAATGTCTAGATAAATTCAATCCTTGCATTTCTACATGTCCAAATGAAAAAAATACAGAGATTTTATTTCTCTCCCACCCCCCAGCTTAAATCCTGTTTCTGTTTTCCTCCACCCAAACATAATTTCCCTCTGTGTCCCTTAGATTTCCATACTTCACACAACGAATTTTCTTTTGCTAGTTCTAAATGGAAACAGTATAAGTCTGAAGGATGAGTTTAACACAATAACAGACTTGGAAGGGACCTTGGAGGTCTTCTAGACCAACCCCCTGCTTGGACAGGAAACCCTATATTATTTCAGACAAATGGTTGTTCAATCTTTTCCTAAAACCCTGCAGTGATGGAGCACCCACAACTTCTGGAGGAAAATCATTCCACTGATTAATTCCTCTAAATGTCAGGAAATTCTTCCTTAGGCAGTCTGATATATAGTTTGGGAAGGAAGGAGACACAGATTGAGAGGATGGACAAAACTAAAGAGATGGGTCACCTTCCGCCCCACCTGATTGAGCCATTGAGGCTTTGTGATGGTTTCCTTGTTGATGCTGAATTTGATTCCAGTGGCTCCTTCTCTGACTAGACTCCCAAATTTCACTCTGGTGGTGGACTTATTAGGAAACCACACCCAGCTCAAAATGTCAAAGTCAGCCATCAAATCTCCATTCCTATCCAAGTACATTCCTTCCATGGTGTTGTTGTAGATCTGGGGGTCCTTCAGGAAATGGTGAAGCTACAGTGTATGAGGAAAGATGTTTTTACAGAAATGGAATCGTGTGAACATGTTGATGTACAGAGATATAATGAATTTGGCTTATTGAACTGCAGCCTGTTTTCTTCTCAGGACAATTTGCATAATTTGTCTATGCATAGATTTTCTTATTTATTAATTGTACTTAATATTACAATTATCAGTGTAAATCCTCTGCCAGGAATTATCCAGAACCAAGATACAGAAGAATGAAAGAAACAATTTAATCTACAGAATCAACCATAACCATTGCAACCAATTCTACATGGGACAAACATCATATCAATTACAAAATAGGATCCATGAACACTGGCTGGCAGTGAAATGTCATGATCCCAAATCCTTAATATCTATCCACATCAACACCAAACAATACCAGTTTGATTTGAGCAACACAAAAATAATCGGCCACAGTATCACCTGCCACACTCGTGAATTCATTGAAGCCTGCATTCCACCAGCAATTCCATCAACACACAAGTTGACCTACAACAAGCCTGCAAACTACTCAGAATCCAAATCAACCACACAGCCAATCAGAGATGGCACTGACAGCACAGACCCTCAACCAACCCACACAAGGCCCCCCACTTCTCACTCACACCTGACCCATCACAAGACCCTCACTTGACACACCCACACCTGAAGCCCTTATAAACAGAAGAACACTGATGCTTATATCCCCTAAACTCCACTGAAGATGTTACCTAGCCTGGTAATGAAATGTTCAGAAACCAACCCATAAGCTTGGAGAACGAATCTTCATCCCTATTAAGTACAATGTTGTATTACATTGTAATATATTGGGAGAGAATCCAAAATCCCTTTCCACAAGCACCAAATTCTAGAATCTGAAGAAAGAAAAGCTTAACGCACCTGAGATAAAAGAATTGTAGTGGTGTGTGACAACACAGCCAATGTATAATTTGCCATTCAGAATTTTGGAGGCCAAAGGAAAAAATTAAGAGGAAGATAAGGGATCTTATGAAAGAAAATGTTTCATAATTTTTTTCTCAACATATTCCACATTTCTCAGACAGTGTTTTGTGACATTCATCATCACCCTTAGCAATACACATGGAACCTATAAGGGAATACCTGCCATGGCTGGATCTTTTCGACTTCCAGCTTGCTTTTTCTCTCCATCCTTATCCTCTGGGATTGAGATGAATAGGCCACATTTAAGGCATGTGCCACAATCTGGATGGCATTGTAAGTTAAGGAGCTATCTAGAGAGAAGATCTTTTCAATCTTCTCTTGAGGCAGAGTCTCCAAGTTCTCTTTCTCTGTACACCTTGTCCAGCCTTTCACAGACAAGGCAGGCTTTCCGTATGAACAGTGAAATTTTTTAACCATAAATGCTTTGATATAAAAATAGAAATCCATGAAATCATTAAATTTGGTCCTTTGGCTGGTCTGGATAAGGAAAGAAAAAATACTATGGGTATATCTGAAAGAAAAAGTATTATACGATAATTCGATGGTGAGATCCCACAAAGCTGTTGTGATCCAAAGTTTCCCCACAATAGGCTTTCTCAAGGAATTGAATATGTTTTCTAGAAAAAAAGCTCCCTCTACGAATGTAAATTCCGAATAGTAAACAAATACATTGATTTGGATCCACATGTTGAAAACGGAAACCAGATACTTGTGGTTCTCAGCTTTTAATAATATGATTTGTGAAAAAACAACACAGATGCCATTCTGAGCCAGCACAGGAATGAAGGTCCTAATGAAATGTTCTCCATTATCAGTGTCTGCAGCAAAGACACCAATGAATATCCACCCAAAATACAGCAGCAGTTTAACAATCCCCAGGTTCTGAGCATCTTCTTTGGGGGTGGTCCGGTAGAAAAATGGTAACTGAGTTTTATCACTCAGGATTGGTGAAATAAAAGTGTAGCTGATCTGGAAAGAAAAAGAAGATTTATTTTTTATTTGGGGTTTTTACAAAGCCAACATATGAGATCCTGAAAATGTAATGTCAGAGCTTAGGTAGTGGCTGGAAGATTCCAGCCTACCTTGGTGGATTTAATAGGGGATCAGAAATGCAGAGAATGTAACTGTCATCAATGGAAGGTAAGAAGAAATCCAGAGCTCATTTTATGAAAAGTTGATGCTTCCAGAAAGCCTGCATAGTGCAAGATCTGAGCAAGCATACATTTTGAACTAATATTTGTACTCAGTGATAACTGTTAATTATGGCTGTATTTATTCTTGTCTCTTTAGGAGACTGAAAGAGGATGTAAAGATGAATTGTACACCTTAATCCATGCTTAACATTTCTATGGAGGAAATCTCCTTGAACTGCTGTGGAATAAACCTGCAGCCATGCACTTGCTCTATACCTGTGGGATTTTGTAGATGCCCAATATGGCAGCCATAAGGATGGATATGTCAGAGTTGGTCTCTTCCAGGAGAACCAGCATGTTCCTCTTCCTTCCACAGCTATAATTGGGAACATTGGCCTCTCCAGTTGAAAGCAAATCCAACAGACCATCCAATGTCAATCCTCTGTCTCGAATGTTGTCATGGAGATTGTAACCCAGGGTGAGGTTGGGTAACAGGAGGGGATCTTTGTTGATTTCCTGAATGGCAAAAAGGAAGGACAGAATTTTCCAGTATATCACATCTGGTTTCCTGAAAAGATACATGGATTTTGCCATAATGTTACATTCAATGAAAATACTAACCTAGATCTAAGGAGAAATTTCCTGACAGTGAAAACAATTAACTAGTGGAATGGCTTGCCTTCAGATGTTGTGGATGCTCCATCACTGGAGGCTTTTAATAAGAGATTGGACAGCTGTTTGTCCAGAATATTATAGGGTTTCCTGCTTGTGCAGTGGGTTGGATTAGATGACCTCCAAGGGTGCCTTCCAACTCTGTTATTCTGTTAATGCATTTCATATATGCTATTATGACTGCACAGGTTGTTGTCCCCAAAGTTCCTCTTCTCTACTTACATTGTTTGAAACAGACACATTCCAGACAATCTGGGTATTGTTGTCCCTTGGACTCTCTCACACCTCAGGCTGAGGAGTCCAAAAACATCCCAGGAAAAGATTATGGCAAACCATGTCTGAAAATGAAGCTTAGAAACAAGCATGGACCTTACCATGTAGGAACAGGAATTGAGATTCACTGAAAGGACTATAATACACAGGTTATATTTTTATAATGTGCATGTGTTATGTCCAGAGCCTGTGGAAGCAGGCTCGGGGCATTGCAACGGTCCTGGGCAGGTGCAAGCTGCCCGGGACCAGACTGGCTGTCGCCAGCACTTGCGCACATGCGCGGGTGCTGCCGCGCCAAATGTTGCAGATTGGCCCAGGAATGGCCTATAAAAGAGGCCGGGAGATTTAGGCGTTGTCGGCGTCTTGTAGCCAGTATGCTGAACAGAAATAAAGAAGTTCCTGAGAACTACAACTGCTTCTCGTGTCATTGCCATTTCGCGAAGGACGCAACAGCATGTATGTGTATATGAGTCTGCTGTATGAATGAGATAGGGAATAGACTATAGAGAATCATCAACGATCTGGACGAGGGGATAGATGGGGAACTCATCAAATTTGCAGACGACACCAAGCTGGCAGGAATAGCCAACACTCCAGAAGACAGGCTTAAGATACAGGAGGACCTGGACAGACTTGAACACTCGACGCTATCAAACAAAATGAAATTCAATGGTGAAAAAAGTAAGGTTCTACATTTAGGCAAGAAAAACCAAATGTAGAGGTATAGTATAGGGGGTCCCTTGCTCAATAATAGTAACTGTGAGAGGGATCTCGGAGTCCTAGTGGACAATCATTTAAATATGAGCCGGCAGTGTGCTGCAGCTGCCAAAAAAGCCAACCCAGTGCTAGGCTGCATTAACAGAGGGCTAGAATCAAGATCACGTGAGGTATTAATACCACTTTACAATGCCTTGGTAAGGTCACACTTGGAATACTGCATCCAGTTTTGGTCACCATGACGTAAAAAACATGTTGAGACTCTAGAAAGAGTACAGAGAAGAGCAACAAAGATGATTAGGGGACTGGAGGCTAAAGCATATAAGGAATGGCTGCTAGAATTGGGTATGTCTAGTCTGACGAAGAGAAGGACGAGGGGTGACATGATAGCAGTGTTCCAATATCTCAGGGGCTGCCATAAAGAAGAGGGAGTCAAGCTGTTTTCCAAGGCGCCTGAAGGTAAGACAAGAAGCAACGAGTGGAAACTGATCAAGAAGAGAAGCAACCTAGAACTAAGGAGAAACTTCCTGATGGTTAGAACAAATAACCAGTGGAACAACCTGCCTCCAGAAGCGGTGAATGCTCCAACACTGGAAGTTTTTAAGAAGAGACTGGACAGCCATTTGTCCGAAATGTACAGGGTTTGCTGCCTGAGCAGAGGGTTGGACTTGATGACCTCCAAGGTCCCTTCCAACTTTATTATTATTATTATTATTATTATTATTATTATTATTATTATTATTGTTGTTGTTGTTGTTGTTGTTGTTGTTATTGTTATTATTATTATCATCATCATCATCATTACTACTACTACTACTATTATTATTATTATTACTACTACTACTATTATAGAAATGAACAAAGCACCAGCTCCTCCACTTTTCTCTTGAGTGAATGGTTTTGATCCTTGATTGCTTGAAGGAGTGGATAAAAAATCTGCTCAAAACACTTTGGCATCAGTAGAACCAGAGGTGAGTCAAGAAGGCGCATTTGAAGATGCCAATGCCCACATTGGGGAAGCAATAATTGGCTGCTTATCTGGTAGTGAGGAATGCCTGGACCATTGAGGAAAATAATGACAGAGAATTTGGGAGAATGTCTGGAGGGATCAGAGTGCTGGTGTCTTTGGACTTGCAGATTCTGTTTTCTGGAAAATTTATTTATTAGATTTATGTGCCACCTACCTCACTCAAAGGCAACTCTGATACAGAACTATCTTCTAGGAAAGACTCAGAAAAAAGTCAGTCTTTTTTCTGAACTGGGATTGATCAGAACTAACGAATTAGAGATTCCTGTCCTTTCCTTTGATGGACATGCTGAGATCATAACCATGACTTCCCAAGCTAATCACCTTGAGAGATGAAAGTAAGTTGTCCATGTAGAGATCAGTTGGACAAGGGTGCTGAGCATTAAAGCATACTTCTGTTTTATTTGCTGAATGTGTTCCATATAAGGAACGGTTGCTGGAATTGGGTATGTCTAGTTTAATGAAGAGAAGATGGGTGTGTGTGTGACATGATAGCAGTGTTCCAAGATCTCAGCAGTTGCCACAAAGAAGAGGGAGTCAAGCTATTTTTCAAAGTACCTGAAGGCAAGACAAGAAGCAATGGATGGAAACTAACCAAAGAGAGAAGCAACCTAGAACTAAGGAGAAATTTCCTGACAGTAAGAACAATTAATCAGTGGAACAACTTGCCTGCAGAAGTTGTAGGTGCTCCAACATTGAAAGTTTTTAAGAAGAGACTGGACAGCCGTTTGTCTGAAATGGTATAAGGCAGAGGTCCCCAATCTTTTGGGCACCAGGGACCGGTTCCGTGGAGAGAGGTTTTTCCGTGGATCGGCGGAGGTGTAGTTTTGTTTTTAAGAAGAGACTGGATAGCCATTTGCCTGAAATAATATAGGATTTCCTGCCTGAGCAGGGGGTTGGACTCGATGACCTCCAAGGTTCCTTCCAACTTTATTATTATTATTGTTACGGATCATTGCACAGTCAGCCAGATGTACAGACTGGATTTGGCATTTTGTCTACCTATCAAGTCCTTACCCAGGACCCGGGATAGGCAGATGTGGATGTTTGATGGTATTACAGATATTGTCGCAGGATGGAAGCAGTTCCTAGTAAGGCCACCTTTTGCAATTGACTAATAGCGAATATGTCAATGCCAATTGTGTTCAAGTGGTGCTCCAGTTGTTTTGGGATTGCACCCAAGGAGCCTATCACTATTGGTACTACCCTTGCTTGCTTTTGCCACAGTCTTTGTTTTTCTATTTGTAGGTCTTTGTATTTTGTTATCTTCCCCAGTTCTTTCTTGTCTATTCTGCTGTCTCCAGGCACTGCCATGTCGTCGTCATCATCATCATCATCATCATCATCATCATCATCATCATCATCATTATTATTATTATTATTATTATTATTATTTAGAGATCAGTTGGACAAGGGTGCTGAGCATTACAGCATACTTTTGTTTTATCTGCTGAATATGTTCCACTTCATGCTGTTTGTATACAGACCAGGGCTTTTTCTGTCATAGAATGCCCAGAACGGAGTTCCGGCACCTTTCTGGGATGGAACTTTGTAGGGTAGGCAAGGCGGGTTGTATGACATGTGTGAGTTCCAGCACCTATCTTATTTTTTTTACAAAAAAAACAGTGATACAGACGTAACTGTAGATCTAATTAATTAAAACCTCACTGCTTTCCTTCACCCACTTTCTTTCTCAAAGGCAACATAATATAATATCAGTAAACATTATGTAACTTACTGATGAAACTTTTTAGAAGGACTCAAACTGAAATTTTGCAGCTCAGGTTCTTGAATATTTGTTGCAGAGAAGAGTCCGCTGATGAGATGGTCTCCTGGCCTGTAATGATTGAGTGGGTCTCTTGCATCCCTCCCGAAAGTCAAGAAGCACCTGGTGTTGAGCATCCCACAGGCTGCCTGGGGCAACAAAAGCTCCATCAGAAGCAGAAGTAGAGGGTCCATTTCTGGTTTAACTGAAGGAGTCCCCTGCCTTGCATCTGATCTCAGAATCAGAAGAGCAGAAGAACTTTGGAGAAGTTGAAAGCAGATAGTAGCAAGACTGACTTTTCTAATACAGTATGAAGTCCAGAGAGGGCTTCCCAAATGATGGAAACAAGGGTCAACACAACAGCAGACCTCCTGGTGGCCATGAAGCTCAGGCCAGCTTCCCAAGGTGACAAGACAATTTATGCACTAACTTTCATGATGCCAAACATTACTATGTATTGCTCCTGAGTCTGTTGATCCACTCCAGAGAATCTCTGGAGGAGAGAAGAATCTCTTGACATTTAGCATGAAAACAAGAAAGAAATCACTATCATTCTACTAATAATTATCTGGAGATGTAGAAGTTTTGCAAAGTCCTCCCTGCAGGATGAGCTGGGAATTCAACTGAAGAAGTCCTGATATAACTCAATATAATGGATTTCTAGAAAGCATCCAAGAGCAAATTGTTCTGTGGGCATTTGGGACACCTGTCATTTTGCTTGGTTGATTTCCAGTTGGTTTTCTTTCATGTTATTATAGTGATGCTTATTTTATGATGCTGTGTTTTTGCTTAGATGAAGTTTTCTTATTGTGGACTTTTGAGGCTGATGTTGCCTTAGAGTTACTGTGCGTTCCTTATTATTAAGATCTTTATGTTTTAGGGTAGATGCTTTACTTTTATTCCCATGCTGTAATTCAATGCATATGATTCAAATAGATGTCCGTCCACCAACCCATCCATCCATCCATCCATCCTTCCATCCAACCATGTGACATGTTCCTTTTTATCTGGAAGAGTCAAGGAAAATAAAAAATCTCTAAAAAACTTTTCCCTTGTTATATAACAGGGGTGTCAAACTCAATTTAATTGAGGGCCGCATCAGCATTGCAGTTGCCCTCAGGGGGGTAGGAGGGTGTGGCCAGGGTGGGTGTGGCCTACTGGGTGGGCGTGGATGGAGTGAGTGTGGCCTACTGGGTGGGTGTGGCCAGCTCTACATCGTTCACATCAAGGGTGCCTGTGGGGGCCTGGGCAGGAGTGGGACAGATCTGAGGGTCTCTGGCAGAAGGGGGTGGGACCAGGGCAAGTGCCAAGGCATGGTCCACTGGAGCAGCCTCACTTTTCCTCTCAGGCCATGCGGGAGGGAGGGGGGCTTATAGAGCTAAGACTGAATACATTTCAGCATAGATGACCACCACAAAATTGTACATTGGCTCCCGGCTGACCTGGGCCAGGGCCAAGGCAGAGGGGGCCGTTCCCTCACTGTTTCCAGGATGGCTTCACAGGCCACATGAAACCACTTCGCAGGCCACATCCGGCCCCCGGGCCTTGTGTTTGACATGTCTGTTATATAACCTCAGACAGAGATATCCAACATGAGACATCTCTGGTTGTCTCATACTGATCCAACAGGTAGAAAAGTCTATCTGAACCTCTCTGCCAAAATGAACAGCATTTCACCCTGAGTCCTAAATACTTTGCTTCCATAAATATCTACTGCAAATCACAGTGGTGAGGAAATGAAATGGGGATTGTGGTGTCACCGTACAACCCTGACCTTTTGTATGTGAATCTTGAGATAAGACCGAGGTGATATCATGAGAAACATTTTGTTAGTCTGCCCCATTGCCTCTACCCCACACAGTATATCTGCAGAGGCAGAAACAAGTGATGAAAGAAACATCCTTTCATTTGCTGAAAGCCAATAGTCAGGATCTCTCCTACTTTATTTATTTATGTGTTTATTTATCAAATTTATATGCTTCTCATCTCATGATGCGAGGTGACACTGAGTGGCTTACACACATATCCTCCTCATATCTCTCCTGCTTTCCTTCTTGACCTCATTCCTATCCATTTCACAGGCATAGAGAAATGTTTATAAAAATAATAAAGACTGGATATAAAATAAATAAATAGAATTTTCTGACAATGAACTTTCCTCCATCTGCTCAGAGCCTGCCTCCTTCCCAGTGTGTGGAAAGTTGTTGTCCAGGATTTGGGAAGGCGGCGCAGGAGGGGAAGCCCATATGCTGCTGTGGCTATCTTCCTTTTGCAGAAGGAAACATCTTCACTGTGGATGGAGGGTGTGTGGGTGACTCCAGAAAAAAGGGGACAGACTTTTGGAAATATAATATACCTTGACATTGTCCATGAAAGGGTGTTTTGATAGGCTTAGCATGGCCTTTCCTTGATCCACTAATGTAGACCTGGGCATTTTTATGGTCCACAGGTCACATTTGATCCTTTGGTTGAGAGGTGGGTTGAGCTGAGAAAGATGGCCAAAGTCACCCAGCCAGTTTTCATGCCTAAAGGGGGGCTTGAACTCATGGTTTCCCACTCCCTAGCATGGTGCTTTAACCACTTGGGAATCATCCCAGCTTCCCTTCCCTTGTTTCTGTTTTTTGAGATCAGGCTTAGTCTTGGGCACCTTCAGTAAATTTGAAGAAACTCTCATAATTAAAGACAACAATCGGGATGTTAGAATAGAATAGAGCTGGAAGGGACCTTGGAGGTCTTCTAGTCCAGCCCCCCGCTCAAGCAGGAGAACCTATACCATCTCAGACAAGTATCTGTCCAGCCTCTTCTTAAAAACCTCCAGTGATGGAGTGCCCATGATTTCTGAAGGCAAGCCACTCCACTGGTTAATTGTCCTCACTATTAGGAACTTTCTCCTTAATTCCAGGTTGCTTCTCTGTTTGATTAGTTTCCAACCATTGTTTCTTGTCCTGCCCTCTGATGCTTTGGAGGATAATTTGACCCTCTCTTCCTTGTGGCAGCATCTCAAATACTGGAATCCTGCTATCATGTCACCCCTATTTCTTCTTTTCTTTAGACTAGCCAAACCCAAATCCTACAGCTGTTCTTCATATGTTTTAGTCTCCAGGCCTTGGATCATCTTAATTGCTCTTCTCTGAACTTTTTCCAACATCTGTTGGAAAAAGTTTTGGTCACCACACTACAAAAGTGTGGTGACCAAAACTGTATGCAGTATTCCCTGCCTTTCTCATGATGTCCTCTGCATATAAGTTAAATAGGGAAGGTGACAGAATACAGCCTTTCTGGACTCCTTTCCCAATTTTGAACCAATCAGTGGTTCCATGTCCAGTTCTCATTGTTGCTTCTTGGCCCACATATAGGTTTCTCAAGAAACAAATACAATGGTCAGGTACTCCCATCTCTTTAAGAACTTGCCACAATTTGTTGTGATCCACACAATCAAAGGTTTTGGATAGGCAAGGAAGCAGAAGTAGATGTTTTTCTGGAATTGCCTAGCTTTCTCCATGATCCAGCTTATGTTGGCAATTTGATCTCTAGTTCCTCTGCCTCTTCGAAATCCTGCCTGTACTTCTGGAAGTTCTTGATCCACACACTGCTGGAGTCTAGCTGGAGTCATACACAATACAACATACAAAACGTATCTGTAATGATATTTCTAGTATTTAAGGGTGTTGGCATGCCCATAGAAGAGACCTCTTCTCTGCTATTAGCCTTTATGACTTGTTGACTTAAGCAGAGTGTTAAAGTGCTAACAAGAAGCCAACTTGGGATTACATGAATCTAGAAATTTGGGAAGTTTCCAAAAATTTCCTTTCTTGTGCAATAGATTCTCTTTTCTAATTTTATTTTGAAGAAAATGTGTAGGCATCTTCACTGCTTATCCTTCCTTTCCCCCTTTCAATCAAATGTCATTTCATATCTGCCAATCAGGGTTTCTTCATCAATCTATTGCTTTGTTTACATGTCTCTCCTCTGACTTTTCTCTTTGAAAGCAGGAACACCACACCACCATCTCCCACCCAATCCTGACCCCTTCTTACCAATGATCTATGGGGTCTATTAGACAGTTTCAGCCCTCTCCTGGTGGGATCCTCAGACACACAACCCACTATGGAGAAATGGCTGGTGAATTTGTTAGAATAGCTGAAACGGATAAATTAACTTCTTTGATTACAGAAAGGAAATTATCTACATTTATTCATGTCTGCAACCCTCTTATGCCTTTCTTCATAAAAATGAAAAAAAATGCTAATAAATATTTCTAGCTCAGGATTGAAATGACGAGTCCTGAGCACTCTGAGTTTGCTTGTTTTTTTGCAGATGTTTCATTACCCAAACTAGGCAACATCATCAGTGATAGTCACTGATGATAGTTACTAGCACTCATGATGTTACCTAGTTTGGTAATGAAATGTCTGCAAGAAAACAGGCAAGCTCAAAGAACACCAAGGACCCCTCAAATAAATAAAAAGTACTTCTGATCTGATAAAAAGTACTTTTGATTGTTAGACAGGATAGATTACAGAAAAAAGAGAACATACTTTCTTCTAACAGTTTGGTAGATCTTAATAATTATAAAATATTTTATCAATGAACAAATGTCCCTTGGATTAAAAAAAAAAGGTGTGTACCATTTATGTTGCAGTTTTATTTTCTCCAGTTGTTGCCTGAAATTCAGACACCCTAAATTTGGCCTGGAGCTGATGAAAATTTCTCCGAATTTGAGAGATTAAGAACATTTTTTCTTTTGCAAAATTAGCCTTTTCACCCCTACCCAACAATATAAATCACAGTGAAAAACATTTTTGGGAACGGTGGGTGGTCCAAGTCTTTTGATAGGGCACAGAAACAAATGATTCAAAAATTTGGTATATGTGATAAATCAGAAAGCAACTAAAGAAAGAATGAATGACATTTATTACCCAAGAAAACTGAACAATAGAAAACATTGATGAGAGATTACATTCCACAAATGGTAAATTTATGGGTTACATCATGCCCTTTCCAGGCTTGATTTGTTTCTTACTTAAAACTTGCAAGTCTATTCAATTACTTTCAGAATATACTGTCTAAGGTTCAGTTGCTGAAAAGGCTAGATTTTTCTCCCATAGAAAAAAACAGAAGAAAAGCATTCTTTCTAAAGTCTGAAAGGAGACCAACACTGGCAAACTAAAATGCTAATAACATCCTCACTTAAAGGCTAATAATGAAGCCTAAAATGCTAAATAATACTGCCAGACACAGAAACATGAAAACATGGAAATTAGGCTTAACCAGGAGATCACTTCAAAAAGCAGCCTGATAATGTTTTCTCCTGAAAAGTACCCAGTTGGTGGGAATTATATTGGGTGAGAATTATATCCCCAGAACATCCATCAGAATCATTTTTTTACTTCAGCTTTGAACATCAGTTGCTCCTTTGTATTCAGGTCTGGCCTTAGCAAAATGATGTAACACTTAGGAATGAAGATGCAGCCCAGAAGCCCAGCACTGGAGGCCAAGATGGAGAAGACTTGCACAGCAACCATGAATTTCCCTTTGGTGCTCAGATAGGTAGGCACAAAGGAGATCCAGACACTGCAAAAGACCAGCATACTGAAGGTGATCAGCTTGGCTTCATTGAAGGACCCAGGCAGATTCCTGGCCAGGAAAGCCACCATGAAGCAAATGGCAGCCTGAAAGACCATGTAACCAAGGGCAACATAAAACATAGTGACAGAGCCTTCATTGCACTGCAGAACAATCTCTCTAGGCTGCGAATACATGTCGGAATCAGGGAATGAAGGAAAGACTCCTAACCAGGTGAAACAAATGACAACCTGGACACTGGAACAAGAAAGGATGAGGGAGTTGGCCAGATTCTTGCCCAGCCACCTTCTCACTCTGTTCCCTGGCTTTATGGCCAGGAAGGCCAGCACCACCATAATTGTTTTGGCCAAGACAGAAGACACAGCAATTGAGAAGATGATGCTGAAAATTGTTTGTCGGAGAAGACAGGTGGTTCTCCTTGGCTGACCAATGAAGAGAAAGGAAGTCAAGAAGGAAAGCAGAAGGGAGATCAGGAGGATATAGGAGAGGTCCCGGTTGTTGGCTTTGACAATGGGAGTTTCTTGGAATTTAATGAAGATTCCCAAGACTAAAACTGTGGTTAAGATTAGGAATAGGGCAAAGAAAGTAAGAATAATTCCCAAATGCTCTTGATGGGACAAAAAGGTGACAATTTTGGGGATACATTGATCTCGATGCTTGTTCTGATACTGATCGTCTGGACATCTGGTGCACTGGTCTGCATCTGCGGAGGACAAATGTATATTTACTATGAATTTATAGGATCGGAGTTAAAATTTGAAATCAGGAAACCCACATCTGAATTTGTGTGTATTCATCAGCAGGGGGATGGAAGGCAGAAATAAAAATTTAGGAGTATGTGTATAGCTGTGCTTCTTTGCATTAGTATGTGTCCCAAGTGGATCAAGTGTGAAAATGTGGCGGACTTCTGGTGGATTAGCGCTGGCGATGGCGGCTACTTTGTAGCCGTCCTGAGAAAGTGTTAGAACCGCTGAGAACAGCAGGCATCAGCTGTTCCGCAGTTCAAAACCTCCTTCCCGGGCAAAGGGAGGGAGGGGAGTATCACCTGAATAGTGGCAGAGCCTCTGAGATCCCCAAAGGAATTTTCTTTTGGGGGTGAAAAGAGTGCTCCCACGGAGTTCAGGTTGTCTCCGCTTCTCAGCTGTCTTTGTCTCCTGGGGACAAAGCAAGACACCGCTCCCACCTCCATGCTTAAACAGATCAGGTGAGTTATTTTAAAAGCGGATAGAACTGAATAGAGGATTTTATTTTCTTTTGGTTTTATCTGGACTTTAAGTTTAAAGATTGATTTTTATTCCCTTTTTTTCTTTTTCTTTGATCGAGAGAGAAAGTAAAATGGCGATCGGCAGGTTTTTTTTTTAAGGGAGTGGAACGGAACGGAACGGATTTGTTTGTTTTTAAAGGTTTCCTGAAGGTGGATTTGTGTTTTAGGTGGATTATTTTCCCTCTTTGTTAAACTCTTTTTTGCTACTTTTTTAAGGGATTTTTTTCTTGTATTTTTGGCATTTTTTTTAAGAAGAAGGAAAGAAGAAACAAAACGTTTCTTTTTGAAGATGGCTTCAAAGCGTCAAGTAACTTCTACAGTACCTAAGGTGGCTTCCTCTCCTGCGATCTTACCAGCACAACAACCTAAAGCTACACCACCACCTTCTCCCCCTCTGCAATCAATAACAGTAAAAGATATGCAAGATATAATGGGAAATGCTATATCTCAAATTAGAGGTGAAGTGAAAGAGCCTTTAGTGGAGAATAACACTATTTTGAGGCAAGATATAGTTTTGGCTTTAAAAGGACTTGCTTCTGTGGTTGAAAAGTTGGACTCTCGAGTTGAAGAAGTTGCAGATAAGGTAGAGGTTCTGGAGGAAAAATTTGAAGGTATGGAAAAAAAGATGGAAATTTCACAAGATGATATTGTTATGTCCCAATATAGAGAAATGGAATTCGCTTTAAGAATCAGAGGTCTGAGAGAGGACATGCAACAAAACCTGAGAGAGATTGTAGTAAATGATTTTGCTGTGATTTTGGGCAAAGAAAAAGAGGAAATATCCAGAGAAATTGAAAAAATATTCAGAGTTAACTCTTGGGTTGCAAAGCAAAGAAATTTGCCACAAGATGTAGTTATTTACTTTGGGAAAAGATCTCTGCGTAATGAAATTATACAAGCTTTTTATGACAAGAGGTTTCAGATTGCTGCACAAGATGTTATAATTCTAAAGGAGATTCCATCTAAAATCTTAAGAAGAAGAAAAGAGTTTGCTTTCTTAGCTGATGAACTTAAAAAAAGGTTGATGCTATTCAGATGGGATATTCCGATTGGTATAGTGGTGAGCCAATCGGGGACACGTTATAGACTCAATACTGTTTCTAAAGCAAAGGAGTTTTATATTTCGGTCCTGGGAGCATGCTCATCACCATCTATGATGTTGAAAGTTTTGGATGGCAAGGAGGCAGAACAGCAGTCTGAAGAAGTAGTACTGATGGAAGCTGGAAAACTACAGGCTGAGTGGTTGCAACAAGCAGAGATGAAAGAGCAAAGAATGATCTGGGCAGCCCACAGATGTAAGGAAAAGGAACAACAGAAGAAAGATGTTAAAGAAGTCTCACAAGAATCTGTTTTTGAGCCTGTGGGAGGAGCAAGACCCAAGAGATCTTCGGCACATTCCTCAATGGCAGATCTTCAAGCAGTCTTCTCCAGGCTTTTGGTTAAGGGAGATGGTAAAGCTCCTGACATGGAATGCTAATGACCTCAATTCCCCTCACAAGAGAAAGAAAATATTTCACTATTTAAATATCAATATAACAATGATATTATTTGTTTGCAGGAAACGCATATTATCTCTAAGGATCAAAAATATTTAGTTAATGCTTGATTGGGATCTCATTTTGTATCCTTTGCTCCTGGGAAAAAAGGGGGTGTGGTTATTTATGTTAAGCAAAATCTATCAGCTTGTTTAGTAGATTCTGATCCTCAAGGGAGATATGTTATGATTGAAGTGGGATTGTATGGTAAGAAAGTACTTATAGTAGGTTTGTATGCACCAAATCAACAACAGGAACAATTTTATAGATTGTTACATCAAAAACTGATCTTATTGGATTATAGATCTGTTATATTAATGGGAGATGGGAATGGTGTGTTAGATACACATAGAGATAAAAAAGGACCTTCAATTTCTTTCAAACAGGCTAAACTACCTAAGGCTTTTTTTGATTTGAAAGAGGACTGGGAGTTGCGAGACTATTGGCGAGAACATAATTTGGAAGAGAGAGACTACCTTTTTTTCGGACAGACATCAATCTTTTTCAAGAATTGACTTTTTTCTGATTACAACGGACTTATACTTTAGGGTACAGAATGTTAAGATTTTTCCAAGGACATTGACGGATCATAGTCCAGTGTGGATGGAATTGGCTAATGAAAAAGAGGAGAGGAGATCTTGGAGGATGAATGAAAACTTATTTAGACAAGAAAAGAATGTTCAGAAACTTAAAGAGCAATTAAAGGAATATTTTGCTTTAAATATGCATAAGGGAACTTCAATGTCAATGGTTTGGGATGCAGGTAAAGCTTATATGCGTGTGGTCTTGATACAAATGAATAAGGTTTATAGACAGAAGCAGGTGCAGAAACGTAAGGAGCTGGAAGATGAGATTAAATTAAAAGAAAAAGCTTTAATTTTGAATTCTACAGACGAGAAGATTAAGGAATCTATAAAATTGCTTAAATCACAATTTAATATGTTGATGGCTGATCAAACTGCTACTAATTTATTGTATATGAAACATAACACATTTTGCAATGCTAATAAACCAGGGAGATGTCTGGCTTACCAATTGCGAAAGAAACAAGTTGAGAACTATAGACAAAATAAATCATAATGGTAAATTGGTATATCGGAAGGAGTTGATTAAGAAATCTTTTTTAGACTACTATAAAAAATTATATATGGGTAGGAAAGTACAGCCTTTAGATATAGCTAAATATTTACAAGATGCTCATTTCCCTAAATTAACAGAAGATCAGAAACAAGAAATTAATGGTTTGATTACTATTGAGGAAATTGAGTCAGTAATTAAAGAACTTAAATTAGGCAAAGCACCGGGTATTGACATCTATTTATTATAAGACCTTGATAGAAGAGTTGACAGAACCTTTAAGGGAACTTTTTAATAATATATTACAGGGCTCAGAGACCCCCTTGTCTTGGGGTAGAGCTTTTATATCCTTAATTCCAAAAGAAGACCAAGATCTTACTCTACCAAAGAATTATAGACCCATATCTCTTTTGAATGTAGATTATAAGATTTTTTTCGAAAATTCTAGCTAATAGACTTATGAGTGTGTTGAATCAACTAATACATATGGATCAAACAGGTTTTATAACTGGAAGGTATATGAAAAATAATGTCACACGAATTATTAATTTAATAGAATATTTGGATAAAAACAACCAAGTTTCTGCAGGACTGATATTTTTAGATGCCGAAAAAGCTTTTGATCAGTTAAATTGGCAATTTATGTTAAGATTAATTGAGGAAATGAACTTTGGAGAAAAAATTCTACAGGCTCTTCGTGCTATCTATCAAAAACAAATGGCACAACTTATAGTTAATGGAGGTTTATCAGAGGTATTTTCAATTGAAAAGGGGACTAGACAGGGTTGTCCACTGTCGCCATTGCTGTTTGTTTTAACCTTGGAAATTTTGCTGATCAAAATTCGGGAATCACAGAAAGTAAAAGGAATAGAAGTTAATAAAAAAGAATATAAATTAAGGGCTTTTGCAGATGATTTGGTTGTCACCTTATCCCAACCAACTCACTCTGTAATGGAGTTGTTACAATTGATACATCAGTATGGACAAGTTTTGGGTTTTAAAATTAATAATAATAAGACTAAAATATTGCCTAAAAACATGACCAACTTGGACAAGGAGACCCTGGTTAGGTTGACAGATTTCGAGGTTGTTAATAAGGTAAAATATCTGGGGGTTATTTTATCTGCTTCCAATGCAAAACTGTATAAAAACAACTATGAAAGGCTGTGGGTTAAAATACAAAAGGATTTGGATAATTGGAAAAAGCTGCAATTATCCCTATTGGGGAGAATTGCAGCAATTAAAATGAATGTCTTGCCAAAGTTTCTTTTTCTATTTCAAATGATACCTATTTTAAAGAAAGAAGCTAATTTAGATGAATGGCAGAAAGATATCAATAAATTTATCTGGGCAGGGAAAAAACCAAGAGTAAAACTTAAAATCATACAAGATATTCGAGAGAGAGGTGGACTCAAGGTACCGAATCTGAAATTGTATTATGATGCTGTGGCGTTAACATTAATTAGTGATTGGGTTAATTTAACAAATGTAGACATACTCCTCTTGGAGGGATGGGATTTACTTTTTGGATGGCATGCCTATTTAATTTTTAATAAGAAGGTTGATAGGGTTTTTAAGTCTCATATTTTAAGAACTTCCTTACTTTGGGTTTGGAAGAAATATTATAGAACTGATTCAAGAATTCCATTATGGGCTATACCATGGCATGCGATAGAAGGGATAAGGAGAGGAGTTAAGATGGATAGTATTTCTTATACACAATTACTTAGATGGGACGGTAAAAATTGGCAATTAAAATCTATGGATGAGTTAGCACAAGAAAATAGTATTTATTCATGGTTTCAGTATAGACAATTATTGGAAAGGTGGAAGATAGATTATAATGTGGGTCTGCTTAGAGAGGATGAGAATTTGTTAAAACAAATTAGAGACCAAAGTCGAACCCACATTAAAAGAATTTATGAGGTGTTAGTGGAATTGGATTCAGAAGCAGAATTAGTTAAAGATTGTATGGTTAAATGGGCACAAAATTTTGATGAACCAATTTCATTAGATACTTGGGAAATTATTTGGGTGAGAAATGTTAAATTTACACAAGCCCAAAATTTACGGGAAAATTTTTATAAAATGTTTTATAGATGGCACCTTGATCCACAAAAAATGTCTTGCATGTATTCAAACTTGCAGCCTAAATGTTGGAGATGTGGTTGCTTGGATGCTACTTATTATCATATTTGGTGGTCATGTAAAAATATAAAAGCTTTTTGGATTGAGATATGGTGGAATATCCAAAGAATTTTTAAAAGAAGGATAAAATTTACTCCACAACTGTTTTTGCTGGGTATTGTTTCGGATTGTGATAACAAGGAGACTATATTAATGCTAAATTTAATTACAGTGGCCAGGTTGTTAGTAGGGCAATGTTGGAAGAAGGAATCTTTGCCTACTTTGCAAGAATGGTTTTTTAAAGTTTCTTATTTAGCGGAAATGGCAAAGATTTCGGCTTTCTTGAAAGAGCAATTGCAAGAGAAGTACCTATTGGTGTGGAAAAGATGGATAAATTTTATACAATATAAGTATGATATAAAAAAATATTATTTAGCTTTTGAATAATTTATATTTAATAAATTAATAATTTATATTAAGTTTAAGATATTATTTAGAAGTATAATTATTATCACCTTTTTTCTTAATTTTTTATTTTTTTTATCTTTTTCTTTTTTCTTGTTTCTTTTCTTTTCCTCTTTCTGTTTTCTATATACAATGGTGTTAAAGTATTTTATAATTTGTTTAATGACTGTAATCATATTTGTTTATGGTTTATTTGTGTTTAAAAAATTTTTTTAAGTTCTAATTAAGCCTGTATTCAGCTCTAGGAAGACTGAGGGAGGGTATTGGGGTGGGATGGGAGGGTTTGGGGAAGGGAATTTTATTGTAAAATTTTAAAAAATTTTAATAAAAAAAAGTGTGAAAATGTGGCTAGATTAGGGGCAGACAACTCTAGGAAGCAAAAGCGGAGAAGGGACAACCATCTACATCTTGTAGGAAGGTCCCTAATGGACTGGGATTGGCCAAACTGACAGGTTTGGAATATTCTGTTTTTCAAAAATGGAGTTTGATTTGTCCCATTACTCATTAATTGAAGAATAAAATTGAAATACAATACCAATATTGTTCAACTATTTATAGATTCATTTTGTCCCACCAAATCCCAATGGTTAATGATTAAAAGGAGGTAGATAAACTTGTCTGGTTTGACATTCCCTCTAATAGACATAATAAGGAGAGATTCCTCTCCAATAGCAATGTATTCCCCCAATGTATTCCCCCTGTATTCCACAGGAAACACAGACCATGATTGCCTACTCCTTGGATATCTTGGGAGAAGATGGGAAGGCAGAAATGTGTCTATCCTGAGTCCATGCTAGAATGGAGATGACAAGATTACCGACGAGGTCCTGTGTGAGTTGGCTTTGATTCATCTCAATGGAGAGCTTCATACTCTAGAAGCAACATCATTCTGTTTGCCATGGTGTAACAACAAGCTGCTTCATGTCACTTCAACTGATCTTCCACAAAGTTGCAGATGCTTCTCATAGTTGCTTGGCTTCTTCTACATCTCAACATCTCATTCCAATACATTCTTGCAGGTCATATTATTGTGATCTCCTTGGTGAAATTAATTCTGATAATTAAATTAATACCCCCTCTCCACAATACCCAAATTAGAAATATCTTCTCAGAAAAGATCTGCAGGAAACTTTGCTCCTATCTGGAGGGCTGTTTTGATTCCCACTCACCCACCTTCTTTGGTGGAAAAGCTCCCTTCTGCACAGGGGATGCAGTTGTAGCAGCAGATTGGTTTTCCTTCCTGGACCACCTTGAAATATCCAGGCTGACAAGGCTCCACACACTGGGAGTAAGGCAAGGGCTGAAAGTGAAGAGAATTGGCATTCAGAAGCATCGGCAAAACTGATCAGCAATGAAATGAATTATAGAATTGGAACGGGATCAGCAAAACAGGTATGTGCAAAATGGACTAGAAATGGAACGTTGTGTTTCTCCTCCAGGCCATGTTGTGGTGACTACTCCAGGGAAGGTCCAATAATTTTCTAGAAAGTTAGTTTTTTACACTGAAAGCAGTTCATGATAGTCAGACATGCTTCCATTTTGGAGGACTGATTCAGAGATTTTATTTTTCTCCCCCCCAGCTTAAATCCTGCTTCTGTTTTCCTCCACCCAAACATAATTTCTCTCTGTGTCCCTTAGATTTCCATACTTCACACAACGAATTTTCTTTTGCTAGTTCTAAATGGAAACAGTATAAGTCTGAAGGATGAATTTAACAGAATAACAGACTTGGAAGGGACCTTGGAGGTCTTCTAGTCCAACCCCCTGCTTGGACAGGAAACCCTATATTATTTCAGACAAATGGTTGTTCAATCTTTTCCTAAAACCCTGCAGTGATGGAGCACCCATAACTTCTGGAGGAAAATCATCCCACTGATTAATTCCTCTAAATGTCAGGAAATTCTTCCTTAGTCAGTCTGATATATAGTTTGGGAAGGAAGGAGACACAGATTGAGAGGATGGACAAAACTAAAGAGATGGGACACCTTCCCCCCCCCACCTGATTGAGCCATTGAGGCTTCGTGATGGTTTCCTTGTTGATGCTGAATTTGATTCCAGTGGCTCCTTCTCTGACTAGACTCCCAAATTTCACTCTGGTGGTGGACTTATTAGGAAACCACACCCAGCTCAAAATGTCAAAGTCAGCCATCAAATCTCCATTCTTATCCAAGTACATTCCTTCCATGGTGTTGTTGTAGATCTGGGGGTCCTTCAGGAAATGGTGAAACTACAGTGTATGAGGAAAGATGTTTTTACAGAAATGGAATCGTCTGAACATGTTGACGTACAGAGATATAAGGAATTTGGCTTATTGAACTACAGCCTGTTTTCTTCTCAGGACAATTTGCATAATTTGTCTATGCATAGATTTGCTTACTTATTAATTGTACTTAATATTACAATTATCAGTGTAAATCCTTGCGGGAGATGCTTTCTTTTGAACATATGGCATTCCCAGATGGCCCCTCTCCTTTTGTTCTATTGTTTTATTTCTCTCCTTGAAAATAACTAGATGGTAGAAGGGCAGGAGAAGGGAAATCCTTTCCCACAAATATGTTTGCTTACATCATCTATTGCTTATACATGAGTTTCCCCCTCTTCTCTGAGATGTCCTGTATAACTATAGATGCATTCTTTTGTCCACAGGGTTTTATCTCAACAGTCTTTGGAGAATTTCCCCTGCGCACAATGAATAACAAGGAATGCACTGAGCCTTGATTATTTATTTTGGATCCTGTATTGTGATTCCACAAGAGAGAAGATGGAGCAATGTAGAAGACACAGCATCAGTTTGTACAACTCAATCCTGGAAATATTAATTGGCTTTAGGAAATTGGGAAGCAAATGTCAATATTTGCAATTGACTGTTCCATGTACTTGTTATCTGAAGAAAATATGAACACTGATTCCGAGAGAAAGCTTAAATATTGATTCTGGCGCTCTTTGGGTGATTTTACAAGGATATACACTGATAATTGTAATATTAAGTACAATTAATAAATAACCAAGTACAAGGTACCATGATGGGATCACTCATATCAGGCCTAATAGCAGAAGCAATCATGCAACAAATTTAATCCATAGCTATACGCACCATTCAACCAAAATTCTGAAACCTTTATCATCAAATGCTCCCAAATTGAGGAAACACAACATCTACTCTATGACATATTCCCTGGGATCAAATTCACACACGAAGAGGAAACAGACAACAGACTCCCATTCCTCAACATTGACATAAGGAGACTAGACAACGGAGAACTGGAAACCCATGTCGACTGCAAACCTACACACATGGATCAGATCCTCAGCTTCCCAAGCAACCAACCACTGCACCCAAAAGAAGCTGTGTCCAGACCCTCTTCAGAAGGGCCAGGACACACTGCAGCATCACAACACTAAGAAAAGTGGAAGAGAAATAGCTGCTTGCTGTCTTTCTCCATAACAGCTATCCTCCCCCCCAAATATCATATTCCAACACACAGCACCCAAACCACAACATAGCACATAGCCAACCATCACGCAAAAACTAACTCTCCCCTATACAAAAGGGATGTCAAAATGACAGCCAGAATTCTCTAACCCCTAGGAATAGCAATAGCCGAAAAACCCACAAAAACACTCTGCCAGGAATTTTCCAGAACCAAGATACAGAAGAATGAAACAAACAATGTAATCTACAGAATCAACCATAACCATTGCAACCAATTCTACATGGGACAAACATCATATCAATTACAAAATAGGATCCATGAACACTGGCTGGCAGTCAAATGTCATGATCCCAAATCCTTAATATCGATCCACATCAACACCAAACAATTATAGGATTATAGATAAAATAATTTATAAAGGTAAAGAAGCCTACCAACAAAATTTGATTAAAAAGTTTTTTTTAGATTTTTATTCTAAATTATATGCTAGTGAAAGTATACAAACTTCAGATATAGAAAAATATTTACAGGGAGCACATTTTCCTAGACTTATGAGGGATCAACGTGATGGGATTAATGATTTAATTACTTCTGAAGAGATTATTTTTGCAATTAAACAATTGAAGGTTGGTAAGACTCCAGGTACTGATGGGTTAACAGCGATTTATTACAGGATGTTATCTGAAGAAATGATAGAACCATTAAAGGTACTTTTTAATGATATTTTATCTGGAGCAGAATTACCTCCATCCTGGAGAACGGCCTTCATATCATTAATTCCAAAGGATGACCTGGATCTGTCCCAACCTAGAAATTATAGGCCTATATCTCTTTTAAATACAGATTATAAGATTTTTGCAAATATATTGGCAAATAGATTAATGCAGGTTTTGAAACAATTGATTCATACTGACCAATCTGGATTTATAATGGGGAGATATATGAAAAACAATGTAAGACAAATTGTTAATTTAATAGAGTATTTGGATAAGAACAACCAAATCCCTGCTGCTTTAATATTTATAGATGCTGAGAAAGCTTTTGATCAATTAGATTGGAATTTTCTATTGAAAGTTGTAGAGGAAATGAATTTTGGAGATAAATTCTTGTCTGCTCTCAAGGTCATTTATCAACAACAATCGGCGCAAATTATAATTAATGGGGGATTAACAGACGTATTTAAAATAGGAAAAGCTACAAGACAGGGTTGTCCTTTATCCCCCTTGTTATTTGTATTAACAATGGAGATTTTACTTATTAAAATTCGAGATTCATCTAGATTAAAAGGAATAAAAATAAGTAAAATTGATTATAGGCTGAGAGCTTTTGCTGATGATTTGGTTGTGACATTATCCCATCCAACAGATTTGGTCAAAGATTTGGTTGAAATTTTATCGTTATTGGGGAGAATTTCAGTAGTGAAGATGAATGTTCTACCAAAGTTTCTTTTTTTGTTTCAGATGATACCCATTTTAAAGAAGGATGCTAATTTGGATGAGTGGCAGAAGGGTATTAATAAATTTATTTGGGGTGGGAAGAAATCAAGGGGAAAGTTTAAGATTTTACAAGATGCTCGAGAAAGAGGTGGACTTAAAGCACCAGATTTGAAATTATATTATGATGCGGCCACTTTAACTTTAGTAAGTGACTGGCTCAATTTAACAAATAGAGATATTCCTGTTCTTGAAGGGTGAGATTTATTATATGGTTGGCATGCATATTTAATTTTTGATAAGAAAGTAGATTTGGTCTTTAAGTCACATATTTTAAGATATGCTTTACTTCGAGTTTGGAAAAAATATTATTATAAGTTAAATTATAAAATACCTATTGGGGGATCCCTGGAAAAACAATCCAGGGGCTTTCTAAGGGGGTGATTTTTGACAACATTTCGTATAAAGAGTTACTTATTTGGTCGGGTACTGATTGGCAATTAAAGTCTTCTGATGTGTTAAGGCAAGAAAACATTTTAGAATCGTGTTTTCAATACTTGCAAATTGTGCAGAGATGGACTTTGGATAAGAAAGTGGGAATTACTTTAGTAGATGAAAATTTGGTAATTCAGATCAAGGATCAGAAATGTGCCCATATTAAAAGAATTTATAATGAGTTAATAAAATTGGATTCAGAAACAGAGTTAGTTAAAGATTGTATGATTAAATGGGCCCAGAATATTCAAGAACCGATCTCGTTGGACTTATGAGAGGAAATTTGGACTAGAAATGTTAAATTTACGCAGGCCCAGAATTTGAGGGAAAATTTTTACAAAATGTTTTATAGATGGCATTTGGATCCTAAAAAGTTGTCTTGTATGTACCCGAACCTGCAAACTAAATGTTGGAGTTGTGGTTGGTTGGATGCAACCTATTTTCATGTTTGGTGGACCTGTAAAGTTATTAAAGCCTTCTAGATTATGATTTGGTGGAACATTCAAAAGGTTTTTAAAAGGAAGATTAAGTTTACTCCCCAACTGTTTCTTTTGGGAATTTTCGTGGACTTTAATGTTAAAGAAACTATCTTAATGTTGAATTTAATAACAGCAGCAAGATTACTGGTGGGTCAATATTGGAAGAAGGATACTCTGCCTTCTTTAGAAGAATGGGTATTTAAGGTTTCTAATTTAGCAGAAATGGCTAAAATTTCTGCTTATTTAAAGGACCATTCACAAGAGAGATATTTTAATGTATGGAGAAGATGGATAGAATATGTTCAGAAGAAATATGGAACTACAAAGTTTCACTTATTCTATGAGTAATGATTTTGTTTATAAACTTATGATTACAAAGTTTGAAGAGAGTTAAGGGTTTTTATGATTTTGTTCATTATATAATTAGTAAACTTAAATAGATTATGTTTCATATGTTTGCATAATCCTGTATTTTGCTCTGGGAGGTCGGGGGGGAGGGGGGGTGGATGGGTTGAAGTTTAAGTAGTTCAGATAAAGTAGAAATAGTTTTATTGTATATAATATTAAAGTTTTAATTTTGAGAGAGGAACTGCTTGGGCATTTCCCCTGGACCGCATCAAGAGGGAGGAGAAGAAGGTGAAAAATATGTAGGAAGGTTGAGGTGAAGGAGCAGAGGGGGTGAGTGAAGAAAAAGAGGGAAAGAAGTAAGTTGGTTTGAGGTGGGATGCGGTTTGGGGGGAAATGGGCGGGCAAGACTGAATGTGGCGTGTATCAATTTGTTTTATTTTTTATATGAAGTATTTGTAAGATTGTTATGTATTGTAAAATTGAAAATAAATTTTTTTACAAAAAAATAAATAAAAATAAAAGCCAGCCATTCTACCCTGAAAAAAAAAAGTAAAATAAATTTAAAAAAAACACCAAACAATACCAGTTTGATTATTTTGAGCAACACAAAAATAATCGGCCACACTACCACCCGCCACACTCGTAAATTCATTGAAGCCTGCATTCCACCAGCAATTCCATCAACAGACAAGTTGACCTACAACAAGCCTGCAAACTCCTCAGAATCCAAATCAACCACACAGCCAATCAGAGATGGCACCGACAGCACAGACCCTCAAAAAACCCACGCAAGGCCCCCCACTTCTCACTCACACCAGACCCATCACAAGACCCTCACATGACACACCCACACCTGAAACCCTTATAAACAGATGAACACCAACGCTGACATCCCCTAAACTCCACAGAAGATGTTACCTAGCCTGGTAATGAAATGTTCAGAAACCAACCCACAAGCTTGGAGAACGAATCTTCATCCCCATTGAGTACAATGTTGTCTTACATTGTAATATATTGGGAGAGAATCCAAAATCCCTTCCACAAGCACCAAATTCTAGAATCTGAAGAAAGAAAAGCTTAACACACCTGAGATAAAAGAATTGTAGTGGTGTGCGACAACACAGCCAATGTATAATTTGCCATTCAGCAATTCTGGAGGCCAAAGGAAAAAATTAAGAGGAAGACAAGGGATCTTATGAAAGAAAATGTTTCATAACTTTTTTCTCAACATATTCCACATTTCTCAGAGAGTGTTTTGTGACATTCATCATCTATCTGTCTCCCTTAGCAATACACATGGAACCTATAAGGGAATACCTGCCATGGCTGGATCTTTTCGACTTCCAGCTTGCTTTTTCTCTCCATCCTTATCCTCTGGGATTGAGATGAATAGGCCACATTTAAGGCATGTGCCACAATCTGGATGGCATTGTCAGTTAAGGAGCTATCTAGAGAGAAGATCTTTTCAATCTTCTCTTGAGGCAGAGTCTCCAAGTTCTCTTTCTCTGTACACCTTGTCCAGCCTTTTACAGAAAAGGCAGGCTTTCCGTATGAACAATGAAATTTTTTAACCATAAATGCTTCGATATAAATATAGAAATCCATTAAATCATTGAATTTGGTCGTTTGGCTGGTCTGGATAAGGAAAGAAAAAATACTATGGGTATATCTGAAAGAAAAAGTATTATACGATAATTCGATGGTGAGATCCCACAAAGCTGTTGTGATCCAAAGTTTCCCCACAATAGGCTTCCTCAAGGAATTTAATATGTTTTCTAGAAAAAAAGCTCCTTCTATGAATGTAAATTCTGAATAGTAAACAAATACATTGATTTGGATCCACATGTTGAAAACAGAAATCAGATACTTGTGTTTCTCACTGTTTAATAATATGATTTGTGAAAAAACAACACAGATGCCATTCTGAGCCAGCACAGGAATGAAGGTCCTAATGAAATGTTCTCCATTATCAGTGTCTGCAGCAAAGACACCAATGAATATCCACCCAAAATACAGCAGCAGTTTAACAATCCCCTGGTTCTGAGCATCTTCTTTGGGGGTAGTCCGGTAGAAAAAGGGTAACTGAGTTTTATCACTCAGGATTGGTGAAATAAAAGTGTAGCTGATCTGGAAACAAAAAGAAGATTTATGTTTTATTTGGGGTTTTTACAAAGCCAACGTATGAGATCCTGAAAATATAATGTCAGAGCTTAGGTAGTGGCTGGAAGATTCCAGCCTATCTTGGTGGATTTAATAGGGGATCAGAAATGCAGAGAATGTAGCTGTCATCAATGGAAGGTTAAGAAGAAATCCAGAGCTCATTTTATGAAAAGTTGATGCTTCTAGAGAGCCTGCATAGGGCGAGATCTGAGCAAGCATACATTTTGAACTAATATTTGTACTTAGTGATAACTGTTAATTATGGCTGTATTTATTCTTGTCACTTTGGGAGACTGAAAGAGGATGTAAAGATGAATTATACACCTTAATCCATGCTTAACATTTCTATGGAGGAAATCTGCTTGAACTGCTCTGGAATAAACTTGCAGCCATGCACTTGCTCTATACCTGTGGGATTTTGTAGATGCCCAATATGGCAGCCATAAGGATGGATATGTCAGAGTTGGTCTCTTCCAGGAGAACCAGCATGTTCCTCTTCCTTCCACAGCTGTAATTGGGAACATTGGCCTCTCCAGTCGAAAGCAAATCCAACAGACCATCCAATGTCAATCCTCTGTCTCGAAAGTTGTCATGCAAGTTGTAACCCAGGGTGAGGTTGGGTAAGAGGAGGGGATCTTTGTTGACTTTCTGAATAGCAAAAAGGAAGGACAAAATTTTCCAGTATATCGCATCTGCTTTCCTGAAAAGATACATGGATTTTGCCATAATGTTGCATTCAGTGAAAATACCAACCTAGAACTAAGGAGAAATTTCCTGACAGTGAGAATAATTAACTAGTGGAATGGCTTGCCTTCAGATGTTGTGGATGCTCCATCACTGGAGGCTTTTCATAAGAGATTGGACAGCTGTTTGTCCAGAATGTTATAGGGTTTCCTGCTTGTGCAGAGGGTTGGTCTAGAAGACCTCCAAGATCTCGTCTAATTCTGTTATTCTGTTAATGCATTTCATATATGCTATTGTGACTGCACAGGTTTTTGTCCCCAAAGTTCCTCTTCTCGACTTACATTGTTTGAAACAAACACATTCCAGACAATCTGGGTATTGTTGTCCCTTGGATTCTCTCACACCTCAGGCTGAGGAGTCCAAAAACATCCCAGGAAAAGATTATGGCAAACCATGTCTGAAAATGCAGCTCAGAAACAAGCATGGACCTTACCATGTAGGAACAGGAATTGAGATTCACTCAATATATACAGGTTATATTTTTATAATGTGCATGTATGTGTGTATGAGTCTGCTCTATGTATGAATGAGATAGGGAAATAGAATATAGAGAATCATCAACGATTTGGATATAGGGGATAGATGGGGAACTCATCAAATTTGCAGATGACACCAAGCTGGCAGGAATAGCCAACCCTCCAGAAAACAGGCTTAAGATACAGAAGGTCCTGGACAGACTTGAACACTGGGCGCTATCTAACAAAATGAAATTCAATGGTGAAAAAAGTAAGGTTCTACATTTAGGCAAGAAAAACCAAATGCACAAGTATAGCATAGGTGGCACCTTGCTCAATAGTAGTAATTGTGAGAGGGATCTCGGAGTCCTAGTGGGAAATCACTTAAATATGAGCCAGCAGTGTGCTGCAGCTGCCAAAAAAGCCAACACAATGCTGGGCTGCATTAACAGAGGGATAGTCTTTTTTCTGAACTGGGATTGATGAGAACTAAACAATCAGAGATTCCTATCCTTTTCTTTGATGGTCATGCTGAGATCATAACCATGACTTCCCAAGCTAATCACCTTGAGAGATGAAAGTCAGTTGTCCATTAAGAGATCAGTTGAACAAGGGTGCTGAGCATTAAAGCATACTTTTGTTTTATCTGCTGAATATGTTCCATATAAGGAATGGTTGCTGGAATTGGGTATGTCTAGTTTAATGAAGAGAAGGATGGGGTGTGTGTGTGTGACATGATAGCAGAGCTCCAATATCTCAGCAGTTGCCACAAAGAAGAGGGAGTCAAGCTATTTTCCAAAGTACCTGAAGGCAAGACAAGAAGCAACGGATGGAAACTAACCAAAGAGAGAAGCAACCTAGAACTAAGGAGAAATTTTTTGACAGTTAGAACAATTAATCAGTGGAACAACTTGACTGCAGTAGGTGCTCCAACACTGGAAGTTTTTAAGAAGAGAGTGGACAGCCATCTGTCTAAAATGGTTATAGGGTTTCCTGCCTGAGCAGAGGGTTGGACTAGAAGACCTCCAAGGTCCCTTCCAACTCTATTATTGTTGTTATTATTATTATTGTTATTATTATTATTGTTGTTGTTGTTGTTGTTGTTGTTGTTATTATTATTATCAGTTGGACAAGGCTGCTGAGCTTTAAAGCATACTTTTGTTTTATCTGCTGAATGTGTTCCACTTCATTCTGTTTGTATAAAGACCAGGGCTTCTGGCACCTTTTTGGGATGGAACTTTGTAGGGTAGGCAAGGCAGGTTGTATGACATGTGTGAGTTCCGGCACCTAATTTTTTTTACAAAAAAGCAGTGATACAGACGTAACTGTAGATCTAATTAATTAAAACCTCCCTGCTTTCCTTCACCCACTTTCTTTCTCAAAGGCAACATAATATAACATCACTCAACATTATGTAACTTACAGATGAAACTTTTGGGAAGGACTCAAACTGAAATTTTGCAGCTCAGGTTGTAGAGTATTTGTTGCAGAGAAGAGTCCACTGATGAGATGGTCTCCTGGCCTATAATGATTGAGTGGGTCTCTTGCATCCCTCCCCAAAGTCAAGAAGCACCTGGTGCTGAGCATCCCACAGGCTGCCTGAGCCAACAAAAGCTCCATCAGAAGCAGAAGTAATGGATCCATTTCTGGTTTAACTGAAGGAATCCCCTGCCTTGCATCTGATCTCAGAATCAGAAGAGCAGAAATGTTTGGAGAAGTTGAAAGCAGATAGCAGCAAGACTGACTTTTCTAATATAGTATGAAGTCCAGAGAAGACTTCCCAAATGATGGAAACATGGGTCAACACAACAGCAGACCTCCTGGTGGCCATGAAGCTCAGGCCAGCTTCCCAAGGTGACAAGACAATTTATGCACTAACTTTCATGATGCCAAACATTACTATGTATTGCTCCTGAGTCTGTTGATCCCCTCCAGAGAATTTCTGGAGGAGAGAAGAATCTCTTGACATTTAGCATGAAAGCATGAAAGCAATCACTATCATTCTACTAATAATTATCTGGAGATGTAGAAGCTTTGCAAAGTCCTCCCTGCAGGGTGAGCTGGGAATTCAACTGAAGAAGTCCTGATATAACTCAATATAATGGATTCCTAGAAAGCATCCAAGTACAAATTGTTCTGTGGGCATTTGGGACACCTGTCATTTTGCTTGGTTGATTTCCAGTTGGTTTTCTTTCATGTTATTATAAGTGATGCTTATTTTATGATGCAGTGTTTTTGCTTAGATGAAGTTACGGTTACCTTTTTCTTATTGTGGACTTTTGAGGCTGATGTTGCCTTAGACTTACTGTGCGTTCCTTATTATTCAGATCTTTATGTTTTAGGGTAGATGCTTTACTTTTATTCCCATGCTGGAATTGAATGCATATGATTCAAATAGATGTCCATCCATCCATCCATCCATCCATCCATCCAACCATGTGACATGCTCCTTTTTATCTGGAAGAGTCAAGGAAAATAAAAAGCCTCTAAGAAACTTCTCCCTTGTTATATAACAGGGCTGTCAAACTCAATTTAATTGAGGGCCGCATCAGCATTGCAGTTGCCCTCAGGGGGGCAGGGGGGTGTGGCCAGGGTTGGTGTGGCCTACTGGGTGGTTGTGGATGGAGTGGGTGTGGCCTACTGGGTGGGTGTTGCCAGCTCTACCCTATTCACATCAAGGGTGCCTGTGGGGGCCTGGGCAGGAGTGGGACAGATCTGAGGGTCTCTGGCAGAAGGGGGTGGGACCAGGGCAAGTGCCAAGGCATGGTCCATGGAGGAGCCTCACTGATCCTCTCAGGCCATGCGGGGGTGGGGGGGCTTATGGAGCTAAGACTGAATGCGTTTCAGTATAGATGGCCACCACAAAATTGTACATTGGCTCCCGGCCGGCCTGAGCCAGGGCCAAGGCAGCGGGGGCCGTTCCCTCACTGTTTCCAGGATGGCTTCGCAGGCCACATGAAATCACTTCGTGGGCTGCATCCTGCCCCCGGGCCTTGTATTTGACACGTCTGTTATATAACCTCAGACAGAGATATCCAACATGAGACATCTCTGGTTGTCTCATACTGATCCAACAGGTAGAAAAGTCTATCTGAACCTCTCTGCCAAAATGATAGTCTGATGAAGAGCATTTCACCCTGAGCCCTAAATACTTGGCTTCCATAAATATCTAGTGCAAATCACAGTGGTGAGGAAATGAAAAGGGCATTATGGTGTCACCGTACAACCCTGACATTTTGTATGTGAATCTTGAGATAAGACCTAGGTGATATCATGAGAAACATTTTGTCAGTCTGCCCCATTGCCTCTACCCCACACAGTATATCTGCAGAGGCAGAAACAAGTGATGAAAGAAACATCCTTTCACTTACTGAAAGCCAATAGTTAGGATCTCTCCTACTTTATTTATTTATGTATTTATTTATCAAATTTATATGCTGCTCATCTCATGATGCGAGGTGACACTGAGTGGCTTACACACACATCCTCCTCATATCTCTCCTGCTTTCCTTCTTGACCTCATTCCTATCCATTTTACAGGCATAGAGAAATGTTTATAAAAATAATAAAGACTGGATATAAAATAAATAAATAGAATTTTCTGACAATGAATTTTCCTCCATCTGCTCAGAGCCTGCCTCCTTCTCAGTGTGTGGAAAGTTGTTGTCCAGGATTTGGGAAGGCGGTGCAGGAGGGGAAGCCCATATGCTGCTATGGCTATTGTTAAGTCCTTCGCGAAATGGCAATGACACGAGAAGCAGTTGTAGTTCTCAGGAACTCTTTATTTCTGTTCAGCATACTGTTTACAAGACGCCGACAACGCCCAAATCTCCCTGCCTCTTTTATAGGCGGTTCCCCTGGCCAAACTGCAACATTTGGCGCGCTAGCACCCGCGCATGCGCGCGAGTGCTGGCGACAACCAGTCTGGTCCCGGGCAGTTTGCACCTGCCCAGGACCGTTGCAATGCCCCGAGCCTGCTTCCACAGGCTCAGGACATTATACCCCTTCCCCCCCGGCTAAGACTATGATCATACAATAATAATATACAACCCTAATACGAGCGTGGTGCCCATACTACTTTGTACCAGTTATCCCCTCTGCTTCTATTGTTCCCAGTGTTCTATTTTCCTATGTGTACAGGACTACTCTCTGTTAACTCTGTTTTGCCAGTAGAGTTACAAAATCTTTTAAATACTTAGGAGATCTTCTGGCTCTCTGTGACCTCCTGACTTCTGGGTACCTGCCAAGTACCCCTTGACTGAGGGGTGATGTATGCTTGTCCCCCTTGCTACACCCTGGTGATTCCCAAGGACTGTGCTCCAATGCCTGGCCTGCTTGCTTGCCCACCGGGCTCGTCAGGCCAGGGCTTCTTTCTCTGTTTGACCTGGTTGTCCTGCCTGGCTGCAGGCTCTCTGGCCCTCTTAAGTAACTGTCACTGTTAGGCAATTCTGTAGAACCTCCCAGGTCTGTCCTAGACCTGTAAAGAGGTTGTCTTTCCCTTTGTTCCCGTTCTGTACCCGGGCTTGTTGGGGTTTCAGTGTTGTCCCAAAACTCAGTTGTCCCCTGAATGATGTCAGAGGTGTTGTAGTCGGGATTTGGTTCCTCGACCACCTCCCTGTGTGCTTGCCCCCTTCTAGGGACAGGGGTAGTGTCGGGCCAACTAGACGGAATGTGTGCCAGCTCTCTTGCAGGGTGTGGGTTGTTTGGATGCTCCCGGATATCCTCCCTGACTGGAGTACTGAGTGATGCGGGTGAGTAGTGATTATGCCCCCGGGGTGACTCCCTGGCTGGAGTAGGCACTGGTGCCTGAGTTCTAGTTGGGCTCCTTGAATTCCTGTTTGGAGCATTCGCGGAATCTCGGAATGAGCTGTCTGTAGCTTCCCTTTGCCCAAAGGGGTCCCCCTCCCCCCCTGGAAAAGACCAGGAGTCTCAGTGGGAAGGTCCCGTCTAGTGCGGAGCTGGTCGATGTGTCGGCGCAGGACACGGCCGTTGTCCAGGGACACCTCATAAGACAAAGGACCTGTGACCCTGGATACAGTGGCAGGGACCCATGAATGACCAGGCCCGTAGTTACGAGTCCAAACCGGGGCACCCACAAGCAGTTGTCTAGGTGCCCTGGGGTGTGTGATTGTGGAAGGTAGTCTGTCCGGGTGCAACCGGTCAAGCTTGGTAGTCAGTTTGCGCCCCCAACGAAGTTCAGCTGGGCTCCTCCCGGTAGAAGTGGAAGGTGTAGTGCGATAAGAAAGGAGGAGGTCAGCCAACCTGTGATGCTAGTCTCCATAGGTAATTTTCTTCAAGGCGTCCTTGGTGATGTGAACCATGCATTCAGCCATACCGTTGGTGGAGAGGTGGCATGATGAATCATGTTGGCCTGTAAGAAAGCTTGGAATTCGGAAGAAATGAATTGAGGGCCATTGTCAGATACGAGGACATCTGGAAGCCCGTGTACAGCAAAAATCCCCCTCAGTACTTGAATAGTCTTTGCAGTGGTGGTTGAAGAGACAGGTACAACCTCAAGCCATTTTGAATGGCTATCAACTAGGACCAAGAAGAATTGACCCTGAAAGGGCCCAGCATAGTCAATGTGCATCCTAGACCATGGAGACTGTGTTTCCTCCCATCTATGTACAGTAGCTTGGGGCATATCAGGGCGCGAGCGTTGACAAAGGTGGCATGCATGCACCTTAGCTTCAATGTCTCTGTCTAACCCAGGCCACCACAAATGGCTGCGCGCAAGCGCCTTCATACGTACAATGCCAGGATGACCTCGTGGAGGGAACCTAAGACCCTAGTCCTCATTGAGGTAGGAATGACAACTCTGTTCCCCCAAAGCAGACATCCCTGGAAGGTGGATAACTCGTTCCTTTTGGACCAGAAACTCTGAAACTCAGTGCCTGGACAGCTCTCTGGCCATCCAGATAAAACCCAAGAAAGGACATGCGAAAGTGTGAGATCTGTGGCTGATTCAGCAGGCACATCCCTGGATCTAAAGGGGACTCAGGCAAGGCCTGAATGGAGAGGATATTGATTGTTGGTGCAGGGTCAGCTTCTATTACCGACAGGGGTAATCTACTGAGGCCGTCAGCATGGCCCATTTCTTTCCCAGGTTTGTGAAGTAAGGAAAAATCATAGGCAGACAGAAAGATAGACCATCTCAGCATTCTGGGGGAGATGATTTGGGGAGTTTGTTTATGTGTGGTAAACAGCCCCAACAAAGGCTTATGGTCAGTGAAGACCATGAAATGCCTGCCATATAGGAAATCATGGAATTTTTTGATTCCAGCAACAACAGCTAAAGCCTCCCTGTCAATTTGAGCATAATTTCGGTCTGCAGAAGACAAGGTTCTGGAGTAATATGCAACAGGAACCTGAGTTCCATCTGATCTGAAGTGGCTTAGTACGGCTCCCACCCCATAAGGAGAAGCATCACAAGCGATGCACACAGGAAGGGATTCATTGAAATGTGCAAGCACACTGTTAGAAGTGAGTAAGGCCTTAATCTCATTGAAACTTGCTTCGTGTTTTTGTGACCACTGCCACACTGCCTGTTTGTCCAAGAGCCTATGAAGAGGCTCGGCTACACTAGCCTTGTTTGGAAGGAAGGATTTGTAGAAGTTCAGAAGGCCCAAAAAGGCCTGTAGTTCGGCCTTGGACTTTGGCCTAGGAGCATGCATAATAGCTTTCAATTTGGATTCAGCAGGGTGAATCCCAGTAGCATCAATTTTGAATCCCAGAAAATCTATAGAAGGTACCCCAATTTTACATTTGTCCTTCTTAAGTTTGAGGCCCGTTTTCCTGAACCTCAGCAGGACAGCCCTTAATCTCTCAGCTAAGTTGTGTGTAGAGTCTCCTGCAATTAAGACGTCATCAAAATAGGGACAAACCCCTGTATACCCCGTAGTGTGTTTTCCATTACGCTTTGGAAAATTCCAGGAGCGACATTTACTCCAAATTGTAACCTCTTTACCTTGAATGCTCCCCTGTGGGTCACAATGGTTTGAGCTACAGCAGCAGCATCAACAGGCAGCTGTTGATACGCCTGAGCTAGGTCAAGCTTTGCAAAAACGCACCCCCCCTTGAGGGAGGCCAGGATATGACTGACCACAGGAACAGGATAGGCATGTTGCTGCAATGCCTTATTCAGAGTGCATTTGTAATCTGCACAGATGCGAGTGTCCCCATTTGCCTTAAGAGGGGTGACAATGGGGGTCTCCCAAGGACTGGAGTCGACAGGTTCTAAAACTCCTTGCTGAATCAATTTGTCCAACTCAGTGTCAATTTTACCCTTCAAAGCAAAAGGGACCCTTCTTGCTTTAATTCTAATAGGGGTGACAGTGGGGTCTAACTTCAGTGACACAGGGGGTCCTTTGTACGTGCCCAGCTGGGGGCTGAAAACATCTGCAAATTCTTTGCAGACTTCTTGTAGGTCAATTGTTTGCAAGCTATTGAGCCCTGTGACATGTATTCCCAAGGCCTCAAACCAATCGAGTCCTATGAGACTCGTTCGTTCACCCCCTACTACTATTACATCTAGTGGACCTTCAAAATCCTTATACTGTACGTTAAGGGTGGCCTCCCCCTTAACACACACTCTGGAGTTTTGAAAGTCTGTTAACACAATGTCGGAAGGCCTCAGCTTGGCCTGAAATCCGCTGCCAGAACAAATCTTCCTAAACGTGTGCATGGAAATGATTGAAAGTGCAGACCCCGTATCCAGTTCCATAGCCAATGGAACCCCTTGTAGCTTCACTTTAAGTGACAGCTTTTTCTTGATGGGCTTGTGTGTGCCTGTCCTATAAATGCTTCTTCGCGAAGCGCAGAAACCCACCCTGTTTTGGCTGGGGACCCTGGTACCTTTCAGGCGCAATTCTTCCCGAGGTTGTACCTTCTGACGGCCCAGACACACAGCTGCAATGTGTCCCTGTTTTCCGCATGCCCTACAGATAGCGGAGCGGAATCTACAGTCAGTCCTTTTGTGGCGACCTCCACAACCGAGGCACTTGGGGAGAGCTGAAGAGCTTTCCTTCTGTTTCCCTTCTTTCGTGGGGTAGAGACGGTCTACTTCATCGTCAGGATCCTCCTCTGGGTTCCTTTGGACTCCTTCCTGGTGCACGGACACAGCGTCCGGAGTGTTTCTGATCGGCCTCATGTTCTTGATGGCGCCGCCCACTGCCTCTTCTGCAGTAACCTCTCTCAAGGCATCTTGGAATGATAAGTCTTCTTTAGCAAAAAGTCTCTGCTGCAATTCTCTATGCCTCAGTCCGCATACAAATCTGTCTCTCAGCCGTTCTTCTAGATCCTTGAACTCGCAGTGTTTAGCGGCTTTTCTCAGCGCAGCAATGTATTCTTTGGCTGACTCTCCGGGTCGCTGATCCCTCTGTTCGAAGGTGTGGCGCCAAGCGATGATGGACAACTTGGGCTGGAAGTGTTCCTTTAGTAGTTTTTTGAGATCTGTGTAGTTAACAGATTCTAGAGGTACAGGTGCTGCTATGTTTTCAGCGATTTCAAATGCGTCTTGACCGCAAACGCACAGCAGGGTGGCGGCTTCTCTTCCTTGATTGACTTTAAGATAGTTTTCCACCCTGGCTACGTAGGACTCCCATCTTTTCGGATGCGAGACGTGGAATTCTGAAAGTCTTCCAATTTTTGCCATTTTTGTAGAAAAGGAAGGGTCTATCAGCCAGCCTACCCCTGATGCTCACTAGATTGGCGGATAGCTGCCGAGTCAACGCCGTTCCTACTGCTCAGGACTCTAGGGAAAGTTTACACTTGTCTTCAGTAAATGTAAGGCAATCCCACCTTCGTCGCCAGTGTTAAGTCCTTCGCGAAATGGCAATGACACGAGAAGCAGTTGTAGTTCTCAGGAACTCTTTATTTCTGTTCAGCATACTGGTTACAAGACGCCGACAATGCCCAAATCTCCCTGCCTCTTTTATAGGCGATTCCCGGACCAAACTGCAACATTTGGTGCTCTAGCACCCGCGCATGCGCGCGAGTGCTGGCGACAACCAGTCCGGTCTCAGGCAGCTTGCACCTGTCCAGGACCGTTGCAATGCCCCGAGCCTGCTTCCACAGGCTCAGGACATAACAGCTATCTTCCTTTTGCAGAAGGAAACATCTTCACTGTGGATGCAGGGTGTGTGGGTAACTCCAGAAAAAAGGGGACAGACGTTTGGAAATATAACATACCTTGACATGGTCCATGAAAGGGTGTGTTGATAGGCTCAGCATGGCCTTTCCTTGATCCACTAATGTAGACCTGGGCATTTTTATGGTCCACAGGTCACATTTGATCCTTTGGTTGAGAGGTGGGTTGAGCTGAGAAAGATGGCCAAAGTCACCCAGCCAGTTTTCATGCCTAAAGGGGGGCTTGAACTCATGGTTTCCCACTTCCTAGCGTGGTGCTTTAACCACTTGGGAATCATCCCAGCTTCCCTTCCCTTGTTTCTGTTTTTTGGGATCAGGCTTAGTCTTGGGCACCTTCAGTAAATTTCAAGAAACTCTCATAATTAAAGACAACAATCGGGATGTTAGAATAGAATAGAGCTGGAAGGGACCTTGGAGGTCTTCTAGTCCAGCCCCCCGCTCAAGCAGGAGAACCTATACCATCTCAGACAAGGAACTGTCCAGTCTCTTCTTAAAAACCTCCAGTGATGGAGTGCCCATGATTTCTGAAGGCAAGCCACTCCACTGGTTAATTGTCCTCACTATTAGGAACTTTCTCCTTAATTCCAGGTTGCTTCTCTGTTTGATGAGTTTCCAACCATTGTTTCTTGTCCTGCCCTCTGATGCTTTGGAGGATAATTTGACCCCCTTTTCTTTGTGGCAGCATCTCAAATACTGGAATACTGCTATCATGTCCCCCCTATTTCTTCTTTTCTTTTGACTAGCCAAACCCAAGTCCTACAGCTGTTCTTCATATGTTTTAGTCTCCAGGCCTTGGATCATCTTAATTGCTCTTCTCTGAACTTTTTCCAAGGTCTCAACATCTGTTTTGTAGTGTGGTGACCAAAACTGTATGCAGTATTCCCTGCCTTTCTCATGATGTCCTCTGCATATAAGTTAAATAGGCAAGGTGACAGAATACAGCCTTTCTGGACTCCTTTCCCAATTTTGAAGCAATCAGTGGTTCCATGTCCAGTTCTCACTGTTGCTTCTTGGCCCACATATAGGTTTCTCAAGAAACAAATACAATGGTCAGGTACTCCCATCTCTTTAAGAACTTGCCACAATTTGTTGTGATCCACACAATCAAAGGTTTTGGATAGGCGAGGAAGCAGAAGTAGATGTTTTTCTGGAACTGCCTAGCTTTCTCCATGATCCAGCGTATGTTGGTAATTTGATCTCTAGTTCCTCTGCCTCTTCGAAATCCTGCCTGTAGTTTTGGAAGTTCTTGATCCACATACTGCTGTAGTCTAGCTGGATCCATATACAATACAACATACAAAACGTATCTGTAATGATATTTCTAGTATTTAAGGGTGTTGGCATGACCGTAGAAGAGACTTCTTCTCTGCTATTAGCATTTATGACTTGGTGACTTGAGCAGAGTGTTAAAGTGCTAACAAGAAGCCAACTTGGGGTTACACGAATCTAGAAATTTGGGAAGTTTCCAAAAATTTCCTTTCTTGTGCAATAGATTCTCTTTTCTAATTTTATTTTGAAGAAAATGTGTAGGCATCTTCACTGCTTATCCTTCCTTTCCCCTTTCAATCAAATGTCATTTCATATCTGCCAATCAGGGTTTCTTCATCAATCTATTGCTTTGTTTACATGTCTCTCCTCTGACTTTTCTCTTTGAAAGCAGGAACACCACACCACCATCTCCCACCCAATCCTGACCCCTTCTTACCAATGATCTGTGGGGTCTATTAGACAGTTCAGCCCTCCCCTGATGGGATCCTTAGACAGACAACCCACTATGGAGAAATGGCTGGTGAATTTGTTGGAATAGCTGAAATGGACAAATTAGCTTCTTTGATTACAGAAAGGAAATTATCCACATTTATTCATGACTGCAACCCTCTTATGCCTTTCTTGCATAAAAATGGGAAAAAATGCTAATAAATATTTCTAGCTCAGGATTGAAATGACGAGTCCTGAGCACTCTGAGTTTGCTTGTTTTTTTGCAGATGTTTCATTACCCAAACTAGGTAACATCATCAGTGATAATCATTGATGATAGTTACTAGCACTGATGGTGTTACCTAGTTTGGTAATGAAATGTCTGCAAGAAAACAAGCAAGCGCAAAGAACACCAAGGGCCCCTCAAATAAATAAATACTTCTGATCTGATAAAAAGTACTTTTGATTGTTAGACAGGATAGATTACAGAAAAAAGAGAACATACTTTCTTCTAACCGTTTGGTAGATCTTAATAATTATAAAATATTTTATTAATGAACAAATGTCCCTTGGATTAAAAAAAAAGGTGTGCACCATTTATGTTGCAGTTTTATTTTCTCCACTTGTTGCCTGAAATTCAGACACCCTAAATTGGAAGGTGATAAAAATTTCTGGAGCTGATGAAAATTTCTCTGAATTTTATTAATTTTGAAAAATTCAGAGAAATTTCCATAATTAATAAAATTCAGAGAAATTTTAATTAATAATAATAAGACTAAAATATTGCCTAAAACATGACCAATTTGGATAAGGAAACCCTGGTTAGGCTGACAGATTTTGAGGTTGTCAATAAGGTAAAATATCTGGGGGTTATTTTATCCGTTTCCAATGCAAAATTGTATAAAAATAATTATGAAAGGTTGTGGGTGAAAATACAAAAAGATTTGGAAAACTGGGAGAAGCTGCAATTATCTCTTTTGGGGAGAATTGCAGCGATTAAAATGAATGTTCTGCCAAAGTTTCTTTTTTTATTTCAAATGATACCCATTTTAAAGAATGAGGTTAATTTAAATGAATGGCAGAAATGTATCAACAAATTTATCTGGGCAGGGAAAAAACCAAGAGTAAAACTTAAAATTATACAAGACATTCGTGAGAGAGGTGGACTCATGGTACCGAATTTGAAATTGTATTATGACGCTGCGGTTTTAACATTAATTAGTGATTGGGTTAATTTAACAAATGTAGAAGTACTCCTCTTGGAGGGTTGGGATTTACTTTTTGGATGGCATGCCTATTTAATTTTTAATAAAAAGGTTGATAGGGTTTTTAAATCTCATATTATAAGGACTTCTTTACTTTGTGTTTGGAAGAAATATTATAGAAGTGATTTTAAAATTCCATTATGGGCTATACCATGGCATGCGATAGAAGGGATAAGGAGAGGAGTCAAGATGGATAGTGTTTCTTATGCACAATTACTTAGATGGGATGGTAAAAATTGGCAATTAAAATCTTTGGAAGATTTAACACAAGAAAACATTATCTATTCATGGTTTCAGTATAGACAAATAGTGGAGAGGTGGAAGATAGATTGTAATGTGTGTTTGCTTAGAGAGGATGAGAATTTGTTAAAACAAATAAAAGATCAAAGACGAACTCATATCAAAAGAATTTATGGGGTGTTAGTAGAATTGGATTCAGAAGCAGAATTAGTTAAAGAATGTATGGTTAAATGGGCACAAAATTTTGATAAACCGGTCCTATTAGATACCTGGGAGATTATTTGGGTGAGGAATGTCAAATTTACACAAGCCCAAAATTTAAGGGAAAATTTTTATAAAATGTTTTATAGATGGCACCTTGATCCACAAAAAATGTCTCGTATGTATCCTGACTTGCAGCCTAAATGTTGGAGATGTGGGTGTTTGGATGCTACTTATTACCACATTTGGTGGTCGTGTAAAAATATAAATGCTTTTTGGATTAAGATTTGGTGGAATATTCAAAGAATTTTTAGAAGAAGGATAAAATTTACTCCACAATTGTTTTTGTTAGGTATTGTTTCTGATTGTGATAATAAAGAGACTATATTAATGTTAAATTTAATTACAGCGGCCAGGTTGTTAGTAGGGCAATGTTGGAAGAAGGAATCTTTGCCTACTTTGCAAGAATGGTTTCTTAAAGTTTCCTACTTGGAGGAAATGGCAAACATTTCGGCTTTCTTGTAAGATCAATCGCAAGAGAAGTATCTCCACGTATGGAAAAGATGGATAGATTTCATACAATATAAGTTGGATATAAAAAATATTATTTAGTTTTTGAATAATTCATATTTAAGATACTTTATAGATATTTTTTTAATTTTTTATTTTCTTTTTTCTTTTTCTGTTTCTTTCTCTCTTCTTGTTTTTTTTATATATTGTCGTTAACTATTTTATAATTTGTTTAATTAATGCTTTTAGATTTGCTTATGGTTTATATGTGTTTTAAGATTTTTTCTTAAATTTTAATTAAACCTGTATTCAGCTCTGGGAAGGTCGGGGGAGGGTAGGGGAGGGTGGGGAGGGTTCGGGGAAGGGAACTTTTTTGTAAAATTTAAAAAATTTTCAATAAAAAAAAAGAAAATTTCTCTGAATTTGAGAGATTAAAAACATTTTTTCTTTTGCAAAATTAGCCTTTTCACCCCTACCCAACAATATAAATCACAGTGAAAAACATTTTTGGGAACAGTGGGTGGTCCAAGTCTTTTGATAGGGCACAGAAACAAATAATTCAAAAATTTGGTATATGTGATAAATCAGAAAGCAACTAAAGAAAGAATGAATGACATTTATTACCCGAGACAACTGAACAATAGAAAACATTGATGAGAGATTACATTCCACAAATGGTAAATTTATGGGTTACATCATGCCCTTTCCAGGCTTGATTTGTTTCTTACTTAAAACTTGCAAGTCTGTTTAACTACTTTCAGAATATATTGTCTACGTTTCAGTTGCTGAAAAGGCTAGATTTTTTCCCATAGAAAAAAACAGAAGAAAAGCATTCTTTCTAAAGTCTGAAAGGAGACCAACACTGGCAAACTAAAATGCTAATAACATCCTCACTTAAAGGCTAATAATGAAGCCTAAAATGCTAAATAATACTGCCAGACACAGAAACATGAAAACATGGAAATTAGGCTTAACCAGGAGATCACTTCAAAAAGCAGCCTGATAATGTTTTCTCCTGAAAAGTACCCAATTGGTGGGAATTATATTGGGTGAGAATTATATCCCCAGAACATCCATCAGAATCATTTTTTTACTTCAGCTTTGAACATCAGTTGCTCCTTTGTATTCAGGTCTGGCCTTAGCAAAATGATGTAACACTTAGGGATGAAGATGCAGCCCAGAAGCCCAGCACTGGAGGCCAAGATGGAGAAGACTTGCACAGCAACCATGAATTTCCCTTTGGTGCTCAGATAGGTAGGCACAAAGGAGATCCAGACACTGCAAAAGACCAGCATACTGAAGGTGATCAGCTTGGCTTCATTGAAGGACCCAGGCAGATTCCTGGCCAGGAAAGCCACCACGAAGCAAATGGCAGCCTGAAAGACCATGTAACCAAGGGCAACATAAAACATAGTGACAGAGCCTTCATTGCACTGCAGAACAATCTCTCTAGGCTGCGAATACATGTCGGAATCAGGGAATGAAGGAAAGACTCTTAACCAGGTGAAACAAATGACAACCTGGACACTGGAACAAGAAAGGATGAGGGAGTTGGCCAGATTCTTGCTCAGCCACCTTCTCACTCTGTTTCCTGGCTTTATGGCCAGGAAGGCAAGCACCACCATAATTGTTTTGGCCAAGACAGAAGACACAGCAATGGAGAAGATGATGCTGAAAATTGTTTGTCGGAGAAGACAGGTGGTTCTCCTTGGCTGACCAATGAAGAGAAAGGAAGTCAAGAAGGAAAGCAGAAGGGAGATCAGGAGGATATAGGAGAGGTCCCGGTTGTTGGCTTTGACAATGGGAGTTTCTTGGAATTTAATGAAGATTCCCAAGACTAAAACTGTGGTTAAGATTAGGAACAGGGCAAAGAAAGTAAGAATAATTCCCAAATGCTCTTGATGGGACAAAAAGGTGATAATTTTGGGGATACATTGATCTCGATGCTTGTTCTGATACTGATCGTTTGGACATCTGGTGCACTGGTCTGCATCTGCGGAGGACAAATGTATATTTACCATGAATTTATAGGACGGGAGTTAAAATTTGAAATCAGGAAACCCACATCTGAATTTGTGTGTATTCATCAGCATGGGGATGGAAGGCAGAAATAAAAACTTAGGATTATGTGTATAGCTGTGCTTCTTTGCATTAGTATGTGTCCCAAGTGGATAAAGTGTGAAAATGTGGCTAGATTAGGGGCAGACAACTCTAGGAAGCAAAAGGGGAGAAGGGACAACCATCTACATCTTGTAGGAAGGTCCCTAATGTACTGGGACTGAGAAGAAATATCTTCTCAGAAAAGATCTGCAGGAAACTTTGCTCCTATCTGAAGGGCTGTTTTGATTCCCACTCACCCACCTTCTTTCGTGGAAAAGCTCCCTTCTGCACAGGGGATGCAGTTGTAGCAGCAGATTGGTTTTCCTTCCTGGACCACCTTGAAATATCCAGGCTGACAAGGCTCCACACACTGGGAGTAAGGCAAGGGCTGAAAGTGAATAGAATTGGCATTCAGAAGCATCGGCAAAACTGATCAGCAATGAAATGAATTATAGAATTGGGACGGGATCAGCAAAACAGGTATGTGCAAAATGGACTAGAAATGGAACGTTGTGTTTCTCCTCCAGGCATGTTGTGGTGACTACTCCAGGGAAGGTCTAATAATTTTCTAGAAAGTTAGTTTTTTACACTGAATGCAGTTCATGATAGTCAGACATGCTTCCATTTTGGAGGACTGACTCTGGAAGACTGTCAGAGCAACTTTTGGAAAAACACATCAGCATGATTTAGAGGAGAAATGGGAATTCTGGAATTCTCCAGGATGAGGGATTTTGCACATTTCCTGTACCAAATGTATAGATAAATTCAATCCTTGCATTTCTACATGTCCAAATGAAAAAAATACAGAATTTTATTTCTCTCCCCCCCAGCTTAAATCCTGCTTCTGTTTTCCTCCACCCAAACATAATTTCCCTCTGTGTCCCTTAGATGTCCATACTTCACACAACAAATTTTCTTTTGCTAGTTCTAAATGGAAACAGTATAAGTCTGAAGGATGAATTTAACAGAATAACAGACTTGGAAGGGACCTTGGAGGTCTTCTAGTCCAACCGCCTGCTTGGACAGGAAACCCTATATTATTTCAGACAAATGGTTGTTCATCTTTTCCTAAAACCCTGCAGTGATGGAGCACCCACAACTTCTGGAGGAAAATCATCCCACTGATTAATTCCTCTAAATGTCAGGAAATTCTTCCTTAGTCAGTCTGATATATAGTTTGGGAAGGAAGGAGACACAGATTGAGAGGATGGACAAAACTAAAGAGATGGGACACCTTCCCCCCCACCTGATTGAGCCATTGAGGCTTCGTGATGGTTTCCTTGTTGATGCTGAATTTGATTCCAGTGGCTCCTTCTCTGACTAGACTCCCAAATTTCACTCTGGTGGTGGACTTATTAGGAAACCACACCCAGCTCAAAATGTCAAAGTCAGCCATCAAATCTCCATTCCTATCCAAGTACATTCCTTCCATGGTGTTGTTGTAGATCTGGGGGTCCTTCAGGAAATGGTGAAGCTACAGTGTATGAGAAAAGATGTTTTTACAGAAATGGAATCGTCTGAACATGTTGACGTACAGAGATATAATGAATTTGGCTTATTGAACTGCAGCCTGTTTTCTTCTCAGGACAATTTGCATAGTTTGTCTATGCATAGATTTGCTTATTTATTAATTGTAAATATTACAATTATCCTTGTAAATCCTTGTGAGAGATGCTTTCTTTTCAACATATGGCATTCCCAGATGGCCCCTCTCCTTTTGTTCTATTGTTTTATTTCTCTCCTTGAAGATAACTAGATGGTAGAAGGGCAGGAGAAGGGAAATCCTTTACCCACAAATATGTTTGCTTACATCATCTATTGCTTATACATTAGTTTCCCCCTCTTCTCTGAGATGTCCTGTATAACTACAGATGGATTCTTTTGTCCACAGGGTTTTATCTCAACATTCTTTGGAGAATTTCCCCTGCGCACACTGAATAACAAGGACTGCACTGAGCCTTGATTATTTATTTTGGATCCTGCATTGTGATTCCACAAGAGAGAAGATGGAGCAGTGTAGAAGACACAGCATCAGTTTGTTCAACTAAGTCCTGGAAATATTAATTGGCTTTAGGAAATTGGAAAGCAAATGTCAAAAGAAAGCAAAAGAGCCGAGGTGGCACAGCAGTTAGGGTGCAGTACTGCAGGCCACTTTAGCTGACTGTGTTCAGCAGGTCAGCGGTTCAAATCTCACCGGCTCAAGGTTGACTCAGCCTTCCATCTTTTTGAGGTAGGTAAAATGAGGACCCAGATTGTTGGGGGCAATGTAAATATATATATACATTGCTTACCGGTGTACACTGCTTAGAGAGTGCTTGCACTTATAGCGGTATATAAGTCTCATAAATAAATAAATAAATAAATGTCAATATTTGCAATTGACTGTTCCATGTACTTTGTCAACGCTGCTAATATTTAATATTCTTGCTTTGACAAAATATGCAGAACTGTCTGGTATTTTTAGAGTTAATTCAGAAGCCAGAGAAAAGGAATGGAAGTGAATCTCTGTCCTCTGGGCTAATTGGATAATGGGATATAGGATAGCTAATTTAGGGAGGGAACATGTTGATCATTTAACTGCTCAGAGGAAGAGAACTCAGATCTTAGCATAAAGACTCCGTTATGCCTGTGCTGACATTTTGTAACAATAAATGACTTTTAGGAAAATCAATGCCTGGAAGTTCTTTGAAGTGTTTCATTACCCGGAACCATAACAACATGCTAAGATATGAGTGATCTTGTTATCTGAAGAAAATATGAACACTGATTCTGAGGGAAAGCGTAAATATTAATTCTGGTGCTCTTTGGGTGATTTAACAGGATATACACTGATAACTGTAATATTAAGTGCAATTAATAAATAACCAAGTACAAGGTACCATGATGGGATCACCCATATCAGGCCTAATAGCAGAAGCAGTCATGCAACAACTTGTATCTATAGCTATACCCACCATTCAAGCAAAATTCTGGACTAGCTATGTTGATGAAATGCTCCCAAATTGAGGAAACAGCCATCTACTCAAAAACATATTCCCTGGGATCAAATTCACACATGAAGAGGAAACAGACAACAGACTCCCATTCCTCAACATTGACATAAGGAGACTAGACAATGGAGAACTGGAAACCCACGTCTACTGCAAACCTACACATATGGACCAGATCCTCAGCTTCCCAAGCAACCACCCACTGCACCCAAAAGAAGCTGTGTCCAGACCCTTTTCAGAAGGGCCAGGACACACTGCAGCACCACAACAATAAGAAAAGTGGAAGAGAAATAGCTGCTTGCTGTCTTTTTCCATAACAGCTATCCAAAAAAAAAAAATTGTATTCCAACACACAGCACCCAAACCAAAACATTGCACACAGCCAACCATCACGCAAAAACTAACTCTACCATATACAAAAGAGATGTCAAAATGAGAGCCAGAATTCTCTAACCCCTAGGAATAGCAATAGCTCAAAAACTCACAACAACACTCTGCCAGGAATTATCCAGAACCAAGATACAGAAGAATGAAAGAAACAATGTAATCTACAGAATCAACCATAACCATTGCAACCAATTCTACATGGGACAAACATCATATCAATTACAAAATAGGATCTGTGAACACTGGCTGGAAGTCAAATGTCATGATCCCAAATCCTTAATATCTATCCACATGAACACCAAACAATTATAGGATTAGAGATAAAATAATTTATAAAGGTACCAACAAAATTTGATTAAAAAGTCTTTTTTAGATTTTTATTCTAAATTATATGCTAGTGAAAGTATACAAACTTCAGATATAGAAAAATATTTACAGGGAGTACATTTTCCTAGACTTATGAGTGATCAATGTGATGGGATTAATGGTTTAATTACTTCTGAAGAGATTATTTTTACAATTAAACAATTGAAGGTTGGTAAGACTCCAGGTACTGATGGGTTAACAGCGATTTATTACAGGATGTTATCTGAAGAAATGATAGAACCATAGGGGTACTTTTTAATGATATTTTATCTGGAGCAGAATTACCTCCATCCTGGAGAATGGCCTTCATATCATTAATTCCAAAGGATGACCAGGATCTGTCCCAACCGAGAAATTATAGGCCTATATCTCTTTTAAATACAGATTTTAAGATTTTTGCAAAGTTATTGGGAAATAGATTAATGCAGGTTTTGAAACAATTGATTCATACTGACCAATCTGGATTTATAATGGGGAGATATATGAAAAACAATGTAAGACAAATTGTTAATTTAATAGAGTATTTGGATAAGAACAACCAAATCCCTGCTGCTTTAATATTTATAGACGCTGAGAAAGCTTTTGATCAATTAGATTGGAATTTTTTATTGAAAGTTGTAGAGGAAATGAATTTTGGAGATAAATTCTTGTCTGCTCTCAAGGCCATTTATCAACAACAATCGGCACAAATTATAATTAATGGGGGATTAACAGACGTATTTAAAATAGGAAAAGCTACAAGACAGGGTTGTCCTTTATCCCCCTTGTTATTTGTATTAACAATGGAGATTTTACTTATTAAAATTCGAGATTCATCTAGATTAAAATGAATAAAAATAAGTAAAATTGATTATAGGCTGATTATAGGCTTTTGCTGATGATTTGTGTTATGTCCTGAGCCTGTGCAAGCAGGCTCGGGGCATTGCAAACGGTCCTGGGCAGGTGCAAGCTGCCCGGGACTAGGCAGGCTGTCACCAGTACTTGTGCGCATGCGCAGGTGCTGGTGTGCCAAAAGTTGCAGATTGACCGGGGAAAGGCTTATAAAAGAGGCCGAGAGTTTTGGGCGTTGCCGGCGTCTTCTAACTGTAAGCTGAACTAAAGAATAAAGAGTTCCTGAGAACTACAAATGCTTCTCGTGTCTTGCCATTTCGCGAAGGACGCAACACTGGCGACGAAGGTGGGATTGCCTTACATCAACAAAAAGGTGTAAGCTTACCCGAGTGAGTCCTGAGTGGCAGGAACGGCGTTGACTCAGCAGCTACCCGCCAATCCAGCGTGCATTCGGGGGTAGGCTGGCTGATAGACCCTTCCTTCTACAAAAATGGCAAAAATTGGAAGGCTTTCGGAATTCGACGTCTCACATCCAGAGAGGTGGGAGTCCTACGTAGCCAGGGTGGAAAACTACCTCAAGGTGAACCAAGTGAGGGAAGATAGTTTGAAGGCTGCCACCCTGCTGTGCGTTTGCGGTCAAGACGCATTCAAAATCGCTGAGAACCTTGCAGCACCTGTTCCTCTAGAGTCTGTCAGCTACGCAGATCTAAAGAAGCTACTGAAGGAGCACTTCCAGCCTAAGATGTCTGTCATCGCGTGGCGCCACACCTTCGAGCAGAGGGATCAACGACCTGGAGAATTGGCCAAGGAGTACATCGCCGCATTGAGGAAAGCCGCCAAACATTGCGAGTTCAAGGACCTTGAAGAACGACTGAGGGACAGATTTGTATGCGGGCTAAGGCATTGAGAGTTACAACAGAGACTTTTTGCCAAGGAGGACTTGTCTTTCCAAGATGCCCTGAGAGAGGTCACCGCAGAAGAAGCAGCGGGCGGCGCCATCAAGAACATGCGGCCGATCAGGAACAGTCCAGATGCTGCATCCATGCACCAGGAAGAAGTCCAAAGAAACTCTGAGGAGGATCCGGATGAGGAAGTTGACGTCTCCACCCCACAAAGGAAGGGAAACAAAAAGGAAGCTCTTCAGCTCTCCCCAAGTGCATCGGCTGTGGAGGTCGCCACAAGAGAACCGACTGCAAGCTCCGCTCCGCTATCTGCAGGGCATGCGGAAAACAAGGACACATTGCAGCTGTGTGCCTGGGCCATCAGAAGGTACAACCTCAGGAAGAATTGCGCCTGAAAGGTACCAGGGTTCCCAGCCAGAATAGGGTGGGGTTTTGCGCTTCGCGAAGAAGCATCTATAGGACAGGCACACACAAGCCCATTAAGAAAAAGCTGTCACTTAAGGTGAAGCTACAAGGGGTTCCATTAACTATGGAACTGGACAAGGGGTCTGCACTTTCGATCATTTCTATGCATACATTTAGGAAGATTTGTTCTGGCAGCGGAACCCAGGCCAAGTTGAGGACTTCTGACATTGTGCTAACAGACTTTCAAAATTCGAGAGTGTGTGTTAAGGGGGAGGCCACCCTTAACGTACAGTATAAGGATTTTGAGGGTCCACTAGACCTATTAGTAGTAGGGGGTGAACGAACGAGTCTCATAGGACTCGATTGGTTTGAGGCCTTGGGGATACACGTCACAGGGCTCAACAGCCTACAGACACTCGACCTACAGGAAGTCTGCAAAGAATTTGCAGATGTTTTCAGCCCCCAGCTGGGCACATTCAAAGGACCCCCTGTGTCATTAAAGCTAGACCCCACTGTCACTCCCATTAGGATTAAAGCAAGTAATGAAGATGAATGTTCTACCAAAGTTTCTTTTTTTGTTTCAGATGATACCCATTTTAAAGAAGGATGCTAATTTGGATGAGTGGCAGAAGGGTATTAATAAATTTATTTGGGGAGGGAAGAAATCAAGGGTAAAGTTTAAGATTTTACAAGATGCTCGAGAAAGAGGTGGACTTAAAGCACCAAATTTGAAATTATATTATGATGCGGCCACTTTAACTTCAGTAAGTGACTGGCTCAATTTAACAAATAAAGATATTCCTGTTCTTGAAGGGTGAGATTTATTATATGGCTGGCATGCATATTTAATTTTTGATAAGAAAGTAGATTTGGTCTTTAAGTCACATATTTTAAGATATGCTTTACTTCGAGTTTGGAAAAAATATTATTATAAGTTAAATTATAAAATACCTATTGGGGGATCCCTGGAAAAGCTATCCAGGGGCTTTCTAAGAGGGTGATTTTTGACAACATTTCGTATAAAGAGTTACTTATTTGGTCAGGTACTGATTGGCAATGAAAGTCTTCTGATGTGTTAAGGCAAGAAAACATTTTACAATCATGGTTTCAATACTTGCAAATTGTGCAGAGATGGATTTTGGATAAGAAAGTGGGAATTACTTTAGTAGATGAAAATTTGGTAATTCAGATCAAGGATCAGAAATGTGCCCATATTAAAAGAATTTATAATGAGTTAATAAAATTGGATTCAGAAACAGAGTTAGTTAAAGATTGTATGATTAAATGGGCCCAGAATATTCAAGAACCGATCTCGTTGGACTTATGGGAGGAAATTTGGACTAGAAATGTTAAATTGACGCAGGCCCAGAATTTGAGGGAAAATTTTTACAAAATGTTTTATAGATGGCATTTGGATCCTAAAAAGTTGTCTTGTATGTACCCGAACCGGCAACCTAAATGTTGGAGATGTGGTTGGTTGGATGCAACCTATTTTCATGTTTGATGGACCTGTAAAGTTATTAAAGCCTTCTGGATTATGATTTGGTGGAACATTCAAAAGGTTTTTAAAAGGAAGATTAAGTTTACTCCCCAACTGTTTCTTTTGGGAATTTTCGTGGACTTTAATGTTAAAGAAACTATCTTAATGTTGAATTTAATAACAGCAGCAAGATTACTGGTGGGTCAATATTGGAAGAAGGATACTCTGCCTTCTTTAGAAGAATAGGTATTTAAGGTTTCTAATTTAGCAGAAATGGATAAAATTTATCCATTTAAAGGACCATTCACAAGAGAGATATTTTAATGTATGGAGAAGATGGATAGAATATGTTCAGAAGAAATATGGAACTACAAAGTTTCACTTATTCTATGAGTAATGATTTTGTTTATAAACTTATGATGTCAAAGTTTGAAGAGAGTGAAGGGTTTTTATGATTTTGTTCATTGTATAATTAGTAAAGTAAAATAGATTATGTTTAATATGTTTGCATAATCCTGTATTTTGCCCTGGGAGGTCGGGGGGGAGGGTCGTGGGGGTGGATGGGTTGAAGTTTAACTAGTTCAGATAAAGTAGAAATAGTTTTATTGTATATAATATTAATGTTTTAATTTTGAGAGAGGAACTGCTCGGGCATTTCCCCTGGACCGCATCAAGAGGGAGGAGAAGAAGGTGAGAAGTATTTAAGAAGGCTGAGGTGAAGGAGGAGAGGGGGTGAGTGAAGAAAAAGAGGGAAAGAAGTAAGTTGGTTTGAGGTGGGATGCGGTTTGGGGGGAAATGGGCGGGCAAGACATGTATCAATTTGTTTTATTTTTTATCTGAAGTATTTGTAAGATTGTTATGTATTGTAAAATTGAAAATAAAAATTTTTACAAGAAAAAAATAAAAATAAAAGCAAGCCATTCTACCCTGAAAAACAAAAAAGTAAAAATAAATTAAAAAAAACCAAAAATACCAGTTTGATTATTTTGAACAACACAAAAATAATCGGCCACACTATCACCCGCCACACTCGTGAATTCATTGAAGCCTGCATTCCACCAGCAATTCCATCAACAGACAAGTTGACTTACAACAAGCCTGCAAACTCCTCAGAATCCAAATCAGCCACACAGCCAATCAGGGATGGCACTGACAGCACATTCCCTCCACCAAACCACGCAAGGCCCCCCCACTTCTCACTCACACCTGACCCATCACAAGACCCTCATATGACACACCCACACCTGAAACCGTTATAAACAGAAGAACACCGACACTGACATCCCCTAAACTCCACTGAAGATGTTATCTAGCCTGGTAATGAAATGTTCAGAAACCAACCCACAAGCTTGGAGAACGAATCTTCATCCGCATTAAGTACAATGTTGTCTTACATTGTAATATATTGGGAGAGAATCCAAAATCCCTTTCCACAAGCACCAAATTCTAGAATCTGAAGAAAGAAAAGCTTAATGCACCTGATATAAAAGAATTGTAGTGGTGTGCGACAACACAGCCAATGTATAATTTGCCATTCAGCAATTCTGGAGGCCAAAGGAAAAAATTAAGAGGAAGATAAGGGATCTTATGAAAGAAAATGTTTCATAATTTTTTTCTCAACATATTCCAGATTTCTCAGAGAGTGTTTTGTGACATTCATCATCTATCTGTCACCCTTAGCAATATACATGGAACCAATAAAGGAATACCTGCCATGGCTGGATCTTTTCGACTTCCAGCTTGCTTTTTCTCTCCATCCTTATCCTCTGGGATTGAGATGAATAGGCCACATTTAAGGCATGTGCCACAATCTGGATGGCATTGTAAGTTAAGGAGCTATCTAGAGAGAAGATCTTTTCAATCTTCTCTTGAGGCAGAGTCTCCAAGTTCTCTTTCTCTGTACACCTTGTCCAGCCTTTCACAGACAAGGCAGGCTTTCCGTATGAACAGTGAAATTTTTTAACCATAAATGCTTTCATATAAAAGTAGAAATCCATGAAATCATTAAATTTGGTCCTTTGGCTGGTCTGGATAAGGAAAGAAAAAATACTATGGGTATATCTGAAAGAAAGAGTATTATATGATAATTCGATGGTGAGATCCCACAAAGCTGTTGTGATCCAAAGTTTCCCCGAAATAGGCTTTCTCAAGGAATTTAATATGTTTTCTAGAAAAAAAGCTCCCTCTACGAATGAAAATTCTGAATAGTAAACAAATACATTGATTTGGATCCACATGTTGAAAACGGAAACCAGATACTTGTTATTCTCAGCTTTTAATAATATGATTTGTGAAAAAACAACACAGATGCCATTCTGAGCCAGCACTGGAATGAAGGTCCTAATGAAATGTTCTCCATTATCAGTGTCTGCAGCAAAGACACCAATGAATATCCACCGAAAATACAGCAGCAGTTTAACAATCCCCAGGTTCTGAACACCTTCTTTGGGGACAGTCCGGTAGAAAAGTGGTAACTGAGTTTTATCACTCAGGATAGGTGAAATAAAAGTGTAGCTGATCTGGAAACAAAAAGAAGATTTATGTTTTATTTGGGGTTTTTACAAAGCCAACATATGAGGTCCTGAAAATATAATGTCAGAGCTTAGGTAGTGGCTGGAAGATTCCAGCCTACCTTGGTGGATTTAATAGGGGATCAGAAATGCAGAGAATGTAGCTGTCATCAATGGAAGGTTAAGAAGAAATCCAGAGCTCATTTTATGAAAAGTTGATGCTTCTAGAAGAGGAGAGGGATAAGTAAGTAGAAAGATGGAGGAGAGAGGGAGGAGAGGAGGAGGTAGAAGGAAGGGGGAAGTGAAGAGATGAGAGGGGGATGCAAATGGGTGAGCAATGTCGGAATTTGTGTGTTGTATTTTAACTTCTTATGTATCTGAATTTTTTTTCTTATGATTGTAATGAAAATAAAATAATAATTTTGTTTAAAAAAAAGTTGATGCTTCTAGAGAGCCTGCATAGGGTGAGATCTGAGCAAGCATACATTTTGAACTAATCTTTGTACTCAGTGATAACTGTTAGTTATGGCTGTATTTATTCTTGTCTCTTTGGGAGACTGAAAGAGGATGTAAAGCTGAATTGTACATCGTAATCCATGCTTAACATTTCTATGGAGGAAATCTCCTTGAACTGCTGTGGAATAAACTTGCAGCCATGCACTTGCTCTATACCTGTGGGATTTTGTAGATGCCCAATATGGCAGCCATAAGGATGGATATGTCAGAGTTGGTCTCTTCCAGGAGAACCAGCATGTTCCTCTTCCTTCCACAGCTGTAATTGGGAACATTGGCCTCTCCAGTCGAAAGCAAATCCAACAGACCATCCAATGTCAATCCTCTGTCTCGAAAGTTGTCATGCAGGTTGTAACCCAGGGTGAGGTTGGGTAAGAGGAGGGGATCTTTGTTGATTTCCTGGATGGCAAAAAGGAAGGGCAGAATTTTCCAGTACATCCCAGTTACTTTCCTGAAAAGATACATGGATTTTGCCATAATGTTACATTCAGTGAAAATACCAACCTAGAACTAAGGAGAAATTTCCTGACAGTGAGAATAATTAACTAGTGGAATGGCTTGCCTTCAGATGTTGTGGATGCTCCATCACTGGAGGCTTTTAATAAGAGATTGGACAGCTGTTTGTCCAGAAGGTTATAGGGTTTCCTGCTTGTGCAGAGGGTTGGTCTACTTTCATTGTTTGAAACAGACACATTCCAGACAATCTGGGTATTGTTGTCGCTTGGATTCTCTCACACCTCAGACTGAGGAGTCCAAAAACATCCCAGGAAAAGATTATGGCAAACCATGTCTGAAAATGCAGCTCAGAAACAAGCATGGACCTTACCATGTAGGAACAGGAATTGAGATTCACTCAAAGGACTATAATATACAGGTTATATTTTTATAATGTGCATGTATGTGTGTATGTGTCTATGTATGAATGAGATAGGGAAATAGAATATAGAGAATCATCAATGATTTGGATGAGGGGATAGATGGGGAACTCATCAAATTTACAGATGACACCAAGCTGGCAGGAATAGCCAACCCTCCAGAAGACAAGCTTAAGATACAGGAGGACCTGGACGGACTTGAACACTGGCCGCTATCTAACAAAATAAAATTCAATGGTGAAAAAAGTAAGGTTCTACATTTAGGCAAGAAAAACCAAATGCACAAGTATAGCATAGGTGGCACCTTGCTCAATAGTAGTAATTGTGAGAGGGATCTCGGAGTCCTAGTGGACAATCAATTAAATATGAGCCAGCAGTGTGCTGCAGCTGCCAAAAAAGCCAACACAGTGCTGAGCAGCATTAAAAGAGGGATAGTCTTTTTTCTGAACTGGGATTGATCATAACTAAACAATTAGAAACTCCTATCCTTTTCTTTGATGGAGATGCTGAGATCATAACCATGACTTCCCAAGCTAATCACCTTGAGAGATGAAAGTAAGTTGTCCATGTAGAGATCAGTTGGACAAGGGTGCTGAGCATTAAAGCATACTTTTGTTTTATCTGCTGAATGTGTTCCATATAAGGAACGGTTGCTGGAAGTGGGTATGTCTAGTTTAATGAAGAGAAGGATGGGGGATGTGTGACATGATAGCAGAGCTCCAATATCTCAGCAGTTGCCACAAAGAAGAGGGACTCAAGCTATTTTCCAAAGTACCTGAAGGATGGACAAGAAGCAATGGATGGAAACTAACCAAAGAGAGAAGCAACCTAGAACTAAGGAGAAAATTTCCTGACAGTTAAAACAATTAATCAGTGGAACAACTTGCCTGCAGAAGTTGTAGGTGCTCCAACACTGGAAGTTTTTAAGAAGAGACTGGACAGCCATTTGTCTAAAATGGTTATAGGGTTTCCTGCCTGAGCAGGGGGTTGGACTAGAAGACCTCCAAGGTCCCTTCCAACTCTATCATCATCATCATCATCATCATCATCATTATTTAGAGATCAGTTGGACAAGGCTGCTTAGCTTTAAAGCCTACTTTTGTTTTATGTCGTGAATGTGTTCCACTTCATGCTGTTTGTATACAGACCAGGGCTTTTTTTCTCATAGAATGCCCAGAATGGAGTTCTGGCACCTTTTTGGGATGGCACTTTGTAGGGTAGGCAAGGCGGGTTGTATGACATGTGTGAGTTCCGGCACCTAATTTTTTTTTTTACAAAAAAACAGTGATACAGAGGTAACTGTAGATCTAATTAATTAAAACCTCACTGCTTTCCTTCACCCACTTTCTTTCTCAAAGGCAACATAATATAACATCATTCAACATTATGTAACTTACCAATGAAACTTTTTAGAAGGACTCAAACTGAAATTTTGCAGCTCAGATTGTAGAGTATTTGATGCAGAGAAGAGTCCACTGATGAGATGATCTCCTGGCCTGTAATGATTGAGTGGGTCTCTTGCATCCCTCCCCAAAGTCAAGAAGCACCTGGTGCTGAGCATCGCACAGGCTGCCTGGGCCAACAAAAGCTCCATCAGAAGCAGAAGTAGAGGGTCCATTTCTGGTTTAACTGAAGGAGTCCCCTGCCTTGCATTTGATCTCAGAATCAGAAGAGCAGAAGAAGTTTGGAGAAGTTGAAAGCAGAGAGCAGCAAGACTGACTTTTCTAATATAGTATGAAGTCCAGAGAAGACTTCTCAAATGATGGAAACATGGGTCAACACAACAGCAGACCTCCTGGTGGCCATGAAGCTCAGGCCAGCTTCCCAAGGTGACAAGACAATTTATGCACTAACTTTCATGATGCCAAACATTACTATGTATTGCTCCTGAGTCTGTTGATCCGCTCCAGAGAATCTCTGGAGGAGAGAAGAATCTCTTGACATTTAGCATGAAAGCAAGAAAGAAATCACTCTCATTCTACTAATAATTATCTGGAGATGTAGAAGCTTTGCAAAGTCCTCCCTGCAGGGTGAACTGGGAATTCAACTGAAGAAGTCCTGATATAACTCAATATAATGGATGTTCTGTGGGCATTTGGGACACCTGTCATTTTGCTTGGTTGATTTCCAGTTGGTTTTCTTTCATGTTATTATAAGTGATGCTTATTTTATGATGCTGTGTTTTTGCTTAGATGAAGTTACGGCTACCTTTTTCTTATTGTGGACTTTTGAGGCTGATGTTGCCTTAGACTTACTGTGCGTTCCTTATTATTCAGATCTTTATGTTTTAGGGTAGATGCTTTACTTTTATTCCCGTGCTGGAATTGAATGCATATGATTCAAATAGATGTCCATCCATCCATCTGTCCATCCATCCATCCATCCATCCATTCATCCATCCATCCAACCATGTGACATGCTCCTTTTTATCTGGAAGAGTGAAGGAAAATAAAAAGCCTCCAAGAAACTTCTCCCTTGTTATATAATAGGTGTGTCAAACTCAATTTAATTGAGGGCCGCATCAGCATTGCTGTTGCCCTCAGGGGGGCAGGTTGTGGCCTACTGGGTGGGCGTGGATGGAGTGGGTGTGGCCTACTGGGTGGGTGTGGCCAGCTCTACCCCATTTGCATCAACGGTGCCTGTGGGGGCCTGGGCAGGAGTGGGACAGATCTGAGGGTCTCTGGCAGAAGGGGGTGGGACCAGGGCAAGTGCCAAGGCATGGTCCATGGAGGAACCTCACTGTTCCTCTCAGGCCATGCAGGGGGTGGGTGGGCTTATAGAGCTAAGACTGAATGCGTTTCAGCATAGATGGCCACCACAAAATTGTACATTGGCTCCCGGCCGGTGTGGGCCAGGGCCAAGGCAGAGGGGGCCGTTCCCTCACTGTTTCCAGTATGGCTTCACAGGCCACATGAAACCACTTCGCAGGCCACATCCGGCCTCCGGGCCTTGTGTTTGACATGTCTGTTATATTTATTTATTTTATTTATTTATTTACAAATATTTATATGCCGCCCAATCCCAAAGGACTCAGGGCGGCGTACAAAGTTAAAAACAGTCATAAAACAATAAAATAAAATAATCCAGTCATACCGCGAGTCCGATCATATCCCGGCCCGCCGAGGACATCAGCCCCAGGCCTGCCAGAACAGGAGAGTTTTAACGGCTTTCTTAAAGGCCGGCAGGGTGGGAGTAGTTCGAACCTCGGGGGGAAGTTGATTCCACCAGGTCGGAGCCACCACAGAAAAGGCCCTTCCCCGAGGGCCCGCCAGCCGACATTGTCTGGCCGACGGGACCTGAAGGAGGCCCAATCTATGGGACCTCACCGGTCTCTGGGAGCTGTGCGGCAGAATGCGGTCCTGTAAGTAACCTGGCCCTATGCCATGAAGGGCTTTGAAGGTGATAACCAACACCTTGAATTGCGTCCGGAGACCCACAGGAAGCCAGTGCAGCTCGCGGAGGATAGGTGACACGTGGGCGTACCTTGGCGCGCCCACAATCGCTCTCGCGGCTGCGTTCTGAACCAACTGCAGCCTCCGAACGCCCTTCAAGGGTAGCCCCATGTAGAGCGCGTTACAGTAATCCAGTCTTGAGGTGACAAGGGCATGAGTGACTGTGAGTAAAGCCTCCCGGTCCAAATAAGGCCGCAACTGGTGCACTAGGCGAACCTGTGCAAAGGTCCCCCTGGCCACAGCCGATAGATGTTGTTCCAAATTTAGCTGTGAGTCCAGGAGGACACCCAAGTTGCGTGCCTGCACTGAGGGAGGTAAATTTGCCCCCCCCCCAGGACTAAAGATGGACCATCCAGTTGGCCTTTGGGAGGCAAGACCCAGAGCCACTCAGTCTTGTCAGGGTTGAGTCTAAGCCTGTTCACCCCCATCCAGACCCTCACATCTTCCAGGCACCGGCACATCACGTCGACTGCTTCACTGAAAGGACACGGGGTGGAGATATACAATTGGGTATCATCAGCGTACTGATGATACCTCACCCCGTGTCGCCGAATGATCTCACCCAGCGGTTTCATGTAGATGTTAAAAAGGAGGGGGGACAGGACCGAGCCCTGAGGCACCCCACAATCGAGGCGCCTAGGGGTCAATCTCTGTCCACCCGCCTCAGACAGAGATATTCAACATGAGACATCTCTGGTTGTCTCATACTGATCCAATGGTAGAAAAGTCTATCTGAAACTCTCTGCCAAAATGATAGTCTGATGAAGAGTATTTCACCCTGAGTCCTAAATACTTTGCTTCCATAAATATCTACTGCAAATCACAGTGGTGAGGAAATGAAATGGGGATTGTGGTGTCACCGTACAACCCTGAACTTTTGTATGTGAATCTTGAGATAAGACCCAGGTGATATCATGAAAAAAATTTTGTCAGTCTGCCCCATTGCCTCTACCCCACACAGTATATCTGCAGAGGCAGAAGCAAGTGAGGAAAGAAACATCCTTTCACTTACTGAAAGCCAATACTCAGGATCTCTCCTACTTTATTTATTTATGTATTTATTTATCAAATTTATATGCTGCTCATCTCAAGATGCCAGGTGACAATGAGTGGCTTACACACACATCCTCCTCATATCTCTCCTGCTTTCCTTCTTGACCTCATTCCTATCCATTTCACAGGCATAGAGAAATGTTTATAAAAATAATACAGACTGGATATAAAATAAATAAATAGAATTTTCTGACAATGAGTTCAGTTTTCCTCCATCTGCTCAGAGCCTGCCTCCTTCCCAGTGTGTGGAAAATTGTTGTCCAGGATTTGGGAAGGCAGTGCAGGAGGGGAAGCCCATATGCTGCTATGGCTATCTTCCTTTTGCAGAAGGAAACATCTTCACTGTGGATGCAGGGTGTGTGGATGACTCCAGAAAAAAGGGGACAGACTTTTGGAAATATAATATACCTTGACACTGTCCATGAAAGGGTGTTTTGATAGGCTCAGCATGGCCTTTCCTTGATCCACTAATGTAGACCTGGGCATTTTTATGGTCCACAAGTCACATTTGATCCGTTGGTTGAGAAGTGAGTTGAGATGAGAAAAATGGCCAAAGTCACCCAGCCAGTTTTCATGCCTAAAGGGGGGCTTGAACTCATGGTTTCCCACTTCCTAGCATGGTGCTTTAACCACTTGGGGATCATCCCAGCTTCCTTTCCCTTGTTTCTGTTTTTTGGGATCAGGCTTAGTGTTGGGCACCTTCAGTAAATTTCAAGAAACTCTCATAATTAAAGACAACAATCGGGATGTTAGACTAGAATAGAGCTGGAAGGGACCTTGGAGGTCTTCTAGTCCAGCCCCCTGCTCAAACAGGAGAACCTATAATATCTCAGACAAGTAACTTCTTAAAAACCTCCAGTGATGGAGTGCCCATGATTTCTGAAGGCAAGGCACTACACTGGTTAATTGTCCTCACTATTAGGAACTTTCTCCTTAATTCCAGGTTGCTTCTCTGTTTGATGAGTTTCCAACCATTGTTTCTTGTCCTGCCCTCTGATGCTTTGGAGGATAATTTGACCCTCTCTTCTTTGTGGCAGCATCTCAAATACTGGAATACTGCTATCATGTCACTCCCTATTTCTTCTTTTCTTTAGACTAGCCAAACCCAAGTCCTACAGCTGTTCTTCATATGTTTTAGTCTCCAGGCCTTGGATCATCTTAATTGCTCTTCTCTGAACTTTTTCCAAGGTGTCAACATCTTTTTTGTAGTTTGGTGACCAAAACTGTATGCAGTGTTCCCTGCCTTTCTTATGATGTCCTCTGCATATAAGTTAAATAGGCAAGGTCCCAAAACACAGCCTTTCTGGACTCCTTTCCCAATTTTGAACCAATCAGTGGTTCCATGTCCAGTTCTCACTGTTGCTTCTTGGCCCATATATAGGTTTCTCAAGAAACAAATACAATGGTCAGGTACTCCCATCTCTTTAAGAACTTGCCACAATTTGTTGTGATCCACACAATCAAAGGTTTTGGATAGGCGAGGAAGCAGAAGTAGATGTTTTTCTGGAACTGCCTAGCTTTCTCCATGATCCAGCGTATGTTGGTAATTTGATCTCTAGTTCCTCTGCCTCTTCGAAATCCTGCCTGTACTTCTGGAAGTTCTTGATCCACATACTGCTGGAGTCTAGCTGGAGTCATACACAATACAACATACAAAACGCATCTGTAATGATATTTCTAGTATTTAAGGGTGTTGGCATGACCGTAGAAGAGACCTCTTCTCTGCTATTAGCATTTATGACGTTGACTTGAGCAGAGTGTTAAAGTGCTAACAAGAAGCCAACTTGGGGTTACAGGAATCTAGAAATTTGGGAAGTTTCCAAAAATTTCCTTTCTTGTGCAATAGATTCTCTTTTCTAATTTTATTTTGAAGAAAATGAGTAGGCATCTTCACTGCTTATCCTTCCTTTCCCCCTTTCAATCAAATGTCATTTCATATCTGCCAATCAGGGTTTCTTCATCAATCTATTGCTTTGTTTACATGTCTCTCCTATGACTTTTCTCTTTGAAAGCAGGAACACCACACCACCATCTCCCACCCAATCCTGACCGCTTCTTACCAATGATCTGTGGGGTCTATTAGACAGTCTCAGCCCTCCCCTGATGGGATCCTCAGATACACAACCCACTATGGAGAAATGGCTGGTGAATTTGTTAGAATAGCTGAAACGGATAAATTAACTTCTTTGATTACAGAAAGGAAATTATCTACATTTATTCATGACTGCAACCCTCTTATTCCTTTCTTGCATAAAAATGAAAAAAAATGCTAATAAATATTTCTAGTTCAGGATTGAAATGACGAGTGCTGAGCACTCTGAGTTTGCTTGTTTTTTTGCAGATGTTTCATTACCCAAAGAAGGTAACATCATCAGTGATAGTCACTGATGATAGTTACTAGCACTCATGATGTTACCTAGTTTGGTAATGAAATGTCTGCAAGAAAACAAGCAAGCTCAAAGAACACCAAGGACCCCTCAAATAAATAAAAAGTACTTCTGATCTGAGAAAAAGTACTTTTGATTGTTAGACAGGATAGATTACAGAAAAAAGAGAACATACTTTCTTCTAACAGTTTGGTAGATCTTAATAATTATAAAATATGACTTCCGGTGGATTTGCGCTGGCGATGGCGGCTACTTTGTAGCCGTCCTCCTGAGAAAGTGTTAGAACCTCTAAGAACAGCAGGCATTAGCTGTTCTGCGGTTCAAAACCTCCTTCCTGGGCAAAGGGAAGGAGGGGAGTATCATCTGAATAGTGGTAGAGCCTCTGAAATCCCCCAAAGAATTTTTTTGGGGGGTGAAAAGAGTGCTCCCAGGGAGTTCATATTGTCTCCGCTTCTGAGCTGTCTTTGTCTCTAGGGACAAAGCAAGACGGCGCTCCCACCTCCGCGATTATAGTGATCTGGTGAGTTATTTTAAAAGCAGACAGAGCTGAATAGAGGATTTTATTTTTTTTTATTTTATTTGGCCTTTAGTTTAAAGATTTATTTTTATTCCCTTTTTTTTCTTTTGCTGAAAGGGAAAGTAAAATGGCGATTGGTAGGCTTTTTTTCTTTTTTCTTTTCTACGTGATTGGAATGGAACGGAACGGATTTGATTACTTATAATGATTTTTTGAAGGTTGATTTGGGTCTTAAGAGGATTATTTTCCCTCTCTGTTTAACCTTTTTTTTTTTACTTTTTTAAGGGATTTTTTTTGTATCTTTTGTATTTTTTTTTTCTTAAGAAGGAGGAAAGAAGAAATAAATTTTTGAAAATGGCTTCAAAGCGTCAAGCAACTTCTACAGTACCTAAGGTGGCTTCTTCTCCTGCGATATTACCAGCAGACCAACCTAAACTCATACCACCATCTTCTCCTCCTCTGCAACCAATAACGGTAAAAGATATGCAAGATATAATGGGAAATGCTATATCTCAAATTAGAGGTGAAATGAAAGAGCGTTTAGTGGAGAATAATAGCATTTTGAGGCAAGATATAGTTTTGGCTTTAAAAGGACTTGCTTCTGTGGTTGAAAAATTGGATTCTCGAGTTGAAGAAGTTGCAGATAAGGTGGAGGTCTTGGAGCAAAAGTTTGAAAGAATGGAAAAAAAGGTGGAAATTTCACAAGATGAAATTGTTATGTCCCAATATAGAGAGCTGGAGTTTGCTTTAAGAATCAGGGGCCTGAGAGAGGATATGCAACAAGACCTGAGAGAGATGGTAGTAAATGATTTTGCTGTGATTTTGGACAGAGAAAAAGAGGAAATATCTAGAGAAATTGAAAAAATATTTAGAGTTAACTCCTGGGTTGCAAAGCAAAGAAACCTGCCAAGAGATGTGGTAATTTACTTTGGGAAAAGATCTCTGTGCAATGAAATCATACAAGCTTTTTATAACAAGAGGTTCCAGATTGCTGCACAAGATGTTATAATTTTAAAGGAGATCCCATCTAAAATTTTGAGAAGAAGAAAAGAGTTTGCTTTTCTGGCAGATGAACTTTAAAAAAGGCAAATGCCATTCAGATGGGATATTCTGATTGGAATAGTGGTGAGCCATTTGGGGACACGTTATAGACTTAATACTGTTTTTAAAGCAAAGGAGTTCTATACTTCAGTCCTGGGAGCATGCTCATCACCACCTATAATGTTTAAAGTCTTGGATGGGAAGGAGGTTGAGCAGGAGTCTGAAGAAGTTGTGTTGATGAAAGCTGGAAAATCACAGGCTGAGTGGTTTCAACAAGCTGAGATGAAAGAGCAAAGAATGACTCGGGCAGCGCATAGACGTAAGGAAAAGGAACAACAGAAGAAAGATGTCAAAGAAGTTTTACAAGAATTTGTTTCTGAGCCTGTGGGAGGAGCAAGACCTAAGAGATCTTCGGTGCAATCTTCAATGGCAGATCTTCAAGCAGTCTTCTCTAGGCTTTTGGATGAGGGAGATGGTAAAGCTCCTGACATGGAATGCTAATGGCCTTAATTCCCCTCAAAAGAGAAAGAAAATATTTCACTATTTGAAGCAGCATAATAATGACATTATTTGTTTGCAGGAAACGCATATTATATACAAGATATACGAGAGAGAGGTGGACTCAAGGTACCGAATCTGAAATTGTACTACGATGCTGTGCTTTTGACATTAATTAGTGATTGGGTTAATTTAACAAATGCAGATATACTCCTTCTGGAAGGATGGGATTTATTGTTTGGATGGCATGCCTATTTAATTTATACTAAAAAGGTCGATAGGGTTTTTAAATTTCATATCTTAAGAATTTCTTTACTTCAGGTTTGGAAGAAATATTAGAGAAGTGATTCAAGAATTCCATTGTGGGCTATTCCATGGCATGCAATAGAAGGAATAAGGAGAGGAGTTAAGATGGATACTATTTCTTATACACAATTACTTAAGTGGGATGGTAAAAATTGGCAATTAAAATCTATGGATGAATTAGTACAAGAAAATATTATCTATTCTTGGTTTCAGTATAGACAACTATCGGAAAGGTGGAAGATAGATTGCAAGGTGGGCTTGTTTAGTGAGGATGAGAATTTGTTAAAACAAATCAGAGATCAAAGTCGAACTCATATTAAAAGAATTTATGGTGTGTTAGTGGAATTGGATTCAGAAGCAGAGTTAGTTAAAGACTGTATGGTTAAATGGGCACAAAATTTTGATGAACCAGTCCTATTAGACACCTGGGAGACTATTTGGGTGAGGAATGTTAAATTTACACAAGCCCAAAATTTACGGGAAAATTTTTATAAAATGTTTTATAGATGGCACTTTGATCCACAAAAAATGTCTCGTATGTATTCAAACCTGCAGCCTAAATGTTGGAGATGTGGTTGCTTGGATGCCACTTATTATCATATTTGGTGGTCATGTAAAAGTATAAAAGCTTTTTGGATTAAGATATGGTGGAATATTCAAAGAATTTTTAAAAGAAGGATAAAATTTACTCCCCAACTGTTTTTGTTGGGCATTGTTTCGGATTGTGATGATAAAGAGATTATTTTAATGTTAAATTTAATTACTGTGGCTAGGTTGTTAATAGGGCAATATTGGAAGAAGGAATCTTTGCCTACTTTGCAAAAATGGTTTTTTAAAGTATCTTATTTAGCGGAAATGGCAAAAATTTCGGCTTTCTGGAAAGATCAATTGCAAGAGAAGTACCTTTTGGTGTGGAAAAGATGGATAAATTTTATACAATATAAGTAGGATATAAGAAAATACCATCTAGCTTTTGAATAATTTATATTTAAAGTTTAAGATATTTATTTAGAAGTGTAATTATTATTATTCTTTAATTTTTTATTTTTTTATTTTCCTTTCTGTTTTTTATATATAATGGAGTTAAAGTATATTATAATCTGTTTACTGAGCGTAATGATATTGGTTTAAGGTTTACTTGGGTTTAAAATTATTTTTTTTTCTTTTACGTTCTAGTTAAGCCTGTATTCAGCTCTGGGAAGAATGGGGGAGGGTTTTGGGGAGGGTTGAGAGGGATTGGGGAAGGGGTTTTTATTGTAAAATTTCAAACATTTTTAATAAAAAAAATTATAAAATATTTTATTAATGAACAAATGTCCCTTGGATTAAAAGAAAAAGGTGTGCACCATTTATGTTGCAGTTTTATTTTCTCCAATTGTTGCCTGAAATGCAGACACCCTAAATTTGGCCTGGAGCTGATGAAAATTTCTCCGAATTTGAGAGATTAAAAACATTTTTTTCTTTTGCAAAACTAGCCTTTTCACCCCTACCCAACAATATAAATCACAGTGAAAAACACTTTTGGGAACGGTGGGTGGTCCAAGTCTTTTGATAGGGCACAGAAACAAATGATACAAAAATTTGGTATATGTGATAAATCAGAAAGCAACTAAAGAAAGAATGAATGACATTTATTACCCAAGAAAACTGAACAATAGAAAACATTGATGAGAGATTACATTACACAAATGGTAAATTTATGGGTTACATCATGCCCTTTCCAGACTTGATTTGTTTCTTACTTAAAACTTGCAAGTCTATTCAATTACTTTCAGAATACATTGTCTAAGGTTCAGTTGCTGAAATGGCTAGATTTTTTCCCATAGAAAAAAACAGAAGAAAAGCATTCTTTCTAAAGTCTGAAAGGAGACCAACACTGGCAAACTAAAATGCTAATAACATCCTCACTTAAAGGCTAATAATGAAGCCTAAAATGCTAAATAATACTGCCAGACACAGAAACATGAAAACATGGAAATTAGTCTTAACCAGGAGATCACTTCAAAAAGCAGCCTGATAAAGTTTTCTCCTGAAAAGTACCCAACTGGTGGGAATTATATTGATTGAGAATTATATCCCCAGAACATCCATCAGAATCATTTTTTTTTACGGAGCTTCCGGTGGGAGGCGACGGCGATGGCGGCTAGCTTTTAGCCGTCCAGCTGGGGAAGTGTCAGAGCCGCGGAGCGCAGCGCGCATCAGCTGGCCCGCGGCTCGGAAATCCCTTCCCGGGCAAAGGGAAGGGACAGAGAACGCAAGAGTAGAGGTAGAACCCCTGAACCCCCTCTGGATTTATTTCTAGAGGGGGTGAAAGGAGTGTTCCCTCGGAGCTCTTGCTGATCTCCGCCTCCCAGCTGTTTTTGCTTCCTTGGAAGCAAAAGAAACCGCCGCTTCTATCTCCGTGTTTACAGCATTTTGGTGAGTAATTTTTAAACGGACGGAGCAGTTTAAAGGATTTTTTGTTATATTTTAGGTGTTTATTTTTTTATCTTTTGATTTTTACTATTTTTCCTCCTTTTCTTTGTTATACTAGTGAAAGGATTTAAGATGGCGTTTTGAAACTGTCGGAGTTTTTTTTTCCTTTCTCTTTTGTTTTACTTTCCCTTTTAAGGACTGTTTTTTGCTTCTGCTTTTGCTTTTGGTTTAGAATTTTTTCTTTTGAACTGTTTGCTCTTTTACTACTTATTCTTTGGATTTACTCTGGACTTTTAATGACTATAGTTTGTCTCTTTTTAAAAAATTTTTTTTTCTTTTTTTTCCTCCTCCCTTTTTGGCTGGAGGGGAAAGGGAAGTGACAATTGTGCTTTTTAAAATGGCTTCAAAGAGGCAGCAGCCTTCCTCAATACCCAAGGTTATTTCTTCTCCTATAACTTCCACTGCACAGCTACAACAACAATCTAAACATGTACCACCGGCTCAGCCACCACCCTCCCCTCCTCTACCTGGACTTTCAGTACAAGAGGTTAGAGGCATAATGGGAGAGATTGTAGTTCAAATGAGAGAGGAAATGAATCAATTTGTTTCACAGATTAAATCAGAAATTAAATCTGATCTCAAAGAAGAGATAACGGGGATAAAGTCTAAATTGCAAGAAAATAATAATGAACTACGACAAGATATATTGGCAGCTGTTTCAGGTTTGGCTACTGTGGTGGTTAAGCTCGACGCAAGGCTTGAGGAAGTGGAAGACAAAGTTGACTCTTTGGATGACAAAATTCAAGACGTGGAAAGGAAGGTGGACTCCTCACAAGAAGATATTTTGATGTTTCAGTACAGACAGATGGAGTATGCCCTGAGGATTAGAGGCCTCAAGGAAGATATCAATCAAGATTTGGTGGAGGTGGTCCTTACTGATCTGGCGCTGGCCTTGGATATGGATAAAGGAGAATTACAGAGAGAAGTGGAAAAAATTTATAGACTCAACTCTTGGATTGCTAAGCAGAAGAATTTGCCTAGAGATGTGGTGATTTACTTTACAAAGAAGTCCCTGCGGAATGAGATTATACAAGCCTTTTACAACAAAAGATTTCAGATTGCCGCCCAAGATGTCATCATTCTAAAGGAAATCCCATCCAAAATTTTAAGAAGTAGAAAAGACTTTGCTTTTTTAACCAATGAGCTTAAAGCTAGATCGATGCCATTTAGATGGGAAATTCCGATGGGTATTGTTTTGAGCCATGCTGGGACACGCTACAGATTGAACACAGTTGATAAAGCTAGAGATTTTTATACTTCGGTCCTGAGTGCAGGCTCAACTTCATCTGGTCGGAAATCTTTGAGTGGTAAGGAAGCTGAGCAGCAATCTGAGGCATTAGATTTGGTTTCCGCAGGGATGATAGAAGCGGCAAAGCAACGCCAGACGGAGGCTACAGAGCAGAGGATGACTCGTGCAGCCTATAAGCGTAAAGAGAAGGAGCAACGTAAAAAAGAGCCCAAAGAGAGTTCTCCTGGAAGTGCTTCACCGCCGGTGGGAGGAGCAAGACCCAAGAGTTATGCAACACACGCAGCTCTGTCAGAGTTTGATGGTGTCTTCTCCAGGCTGCGTGCCAAGGGAGATGGCAACGTTTTTGACCTGGAATGTTAATGGATTGAATTCTCCTCAGAAACGGAAAAAAATCTTTTATTATTTGAAGCAACATACCAATGATGTTATTTGTCTACAGGAAACTCATATCTTACTTAAAGATCAGAAATATTTAGTTAATGCTCGTTTGGGATCTCATTTTATATCTCCTGCTCCTGGGAAGAAAGGGGGAGTTGTTATATATGTTAAACAAAACCTACCAGCTTGTCTGGTAGAATCAGCTCCCCAGGGGAGATATGTGATGATTGAACTTGGTATATATGGTAAGAAAGTACTTATAGTTGGACTTTACGCTCCAAATCAACAACAGGAACAATTTTATAAGCAGTTACATCAAAAAATAACATTGCTTGATTATAGATCAGTGGTATTAATGGGTGATTGGAATGGTGTCTTAGATACACAAAGGGATAAGAAAGGTTCCTCTCCTTTTCTTAAACAAGCAATGCTACCTAAAGCCTTTTTTGATATGAAAGAAGACTGGGAATTAAGGGACTATTGGCGGGAACGTAATCAAGAGGAGAGAGACTTTACTTTTTTTTCTGACAGACACCAATCTTTTTCAAGAATTGATTTTTTCTTGATTACCACGGATTTGTATAATAAAGTAAAGAATGTAAAGATTTTTCCTAGATCACTGACGGATCATAGTCCAGTTTGGATGGAGCTGATTCAAGAGAAAGAGGAAAGAAGATCCTGGAGAGTTAATGAAAATTTGTTTAGACAAGAGAAGAATGTTCAAAACCTAAAGGAGTGTTTAAAGGACTATTTTGCTTTGAATATGTACAAGGGGACTTCAATGTCAATGGTATGGGATGCAGGTAAAGCATTTATGCGCGGTGTTTTGATAAAAATGAATAATTTTTATAAGCGAAATCAGGTTCAGAAACGTAGAGAACTTGAAGATGAAATTAAATTAAAAGAAAGGGCTTTGATTTTAAATCCTTCTGATGAGAGTATTAAAGAATCTGTAAAGTTATTAAGGTCACACTTTAATATGTTGATAGCAGACCAAGCTGCAACCAACTTATTATTTATGAAACAAAATACATTTTGTAATGCCAATAAGCCTGGGAGATGGTTGGCTTATCAATTAAGAAAGACACAGAGACAAAGAATAATAGAGAAAATAAACTATAAGGGTAAATTAGTTTCTCAGAAGGAATTGATTAAAAAATCTTTTTTGGATTATTATCAAAACCTATATAAATCTACTAATGTACAAATGCTAGATATAAATAAATATTTAGCTGAGGCAAGTTTTCCTAAACTGACTGAGGATCAGAAATATGAAATTAATGGTTTAATTACTAAGGAGGAAATTACCTCAGCAATTCAACAATTGAAATTAGGGAAAGCACCGGGTACGGATGGGTTAACAGCTGTTTATTACAAAGTTCTAATAGAGGAGATGATCCAACCATTACATGATCTTTTTAATGGTATTTTACAGGGTTTAGAGATTCCTCCTTCATGGCGTAGTGCTTTTATATCATTGATTCCAAAGGAGGATCAAGATCTTACCCTACCAAAAAATTACAGGCCTATATCTCTTTTAAATGTGGATTATAAGATATTTGTAAAAATTTTGGTAAATAGGCTTATGAGGGTGGTGCATCATCTTGTGCATAAAGATCAATCAGGATTTATAACAGGAAGGTATATGAAAAATAATGTCAGACAAATTATTAATTTACTAGAATATTTAGACAAGAACAACCAAGTTCCTGCAGGGCTCATATTTTTAGATGCTGAAAAAGCATTTGATCAATTGAATTGGCATTTTATGTTAAGAGTAATGGAAGAAATGAATTTTGGTGAAAAGATATTACAAGCCCTTACGGTAATATATCAAAAACAAACGGCACAACTTATTGTTAATGGAGGTTTGTCGGAGGTTTTTACAATAGAGAAAGGTACTAGACAGGGGTGTCCTTTATCGCCATTGTTGTTTGTTTTAACATTGGAAATATTATTGATCAAAATTCGAGAGTCTCAGGAAATTAAAGGAATATATGTTAATAAAAAAGAATATAAGTTGAGAGCTTTTGCGGATGACTTGGTTGTTACTTTGTCGCAACCTGATTATTCTGTAGTAAACTTATTACAGTTGATTCACCATTATGGTTTGGTCTCGGGTTTTAAGATTAATGTAAATAAGACTAAAATTTTACCTAAAAATATGTCGAGTCAGGAGAAGCAGATTTTGGTTAACTTGACGGGTTTTGAGATTGTTAATAAGGTAAAATATTTGGGGGTGATGCTGTCTGTTTCTAATGCAAAATTATTTAAAAATAATTATGAAAGGTTGTGGGTCAGGGTACAGAAGGACTTGAAGAATTGGGAAAAGTTGCAATTATCCCTCATGGGAAGAATTGCAGTGATAAAAATGAATATTCTACCCAAGTTTCTTTTTTTGTTTCAAATGTTACCAATTTTGAAAAATGAGATTAATTTACATGAGTGGCAGAAGGGTCTCAACAAATTTATTTGGGCAGGGAAAAAACCAAGGGTTAAGTTTAAAATTATGCAAGACTTCCGTGAGAGGGGTGGACTTAAGGTACCAAATTTGAAATTATATTATGATGCGGTGGTTTTAACATTAATTAGTGATTGGGTAAATTTGACAAATTCTGAGATACTTTACTTAGAGGGATGGGATTTACTTTATGGGTGGCATGCCTATTTAATATTTAATAAAAAAATAGATTGGGCTTTTAAATCTCATATTTTAAGAATTTCTTTACTTAGGATTTGGAGAAAATATTATAAAAGTGATTTTAAAGTACCATTATGGGCTATACCTTGGCATGCGATAGAAGGAATAAAAAGAGGGGTTAAAATGGATATGGTGTCTTATAGACAGTTACTTAAATGGGATGGACAAAACTGGCAATTAAAATCACGGGAAGAGTTAGCACAAGAAAATTTTACTTATTCTTGGTTCCAATATAGGCAACTACAGATAGATGGAAGATGGATTGTAAGGTGGGTTTTCTTAGAGAAGATGAAAATCTTATTAAGCAACTGAAGGATCAAAGACAAACCCACATTAAGAGAATTTATGGGGTTTTAGTTGAATTGGACTCAGAAACGGAACTAATTAAAGATTGTATGATTAGATGGGCGCAGAATTTTGGTGAGCCAGTTTCAGTTGGACACCTGGGAAATTATTTGGGTGAGAAATGTCAAATTTACTCAAGCACAGAACTTAAGGGAGAATTTTTATAAAATGTTTTATAGATGGCACCTTGATCCACAAAAAATGTCTTATATGTACCCTGACGTGCAACCCAAATGTTGGAGATGTGGTTATAAGGAGGCTTCCTATTATCATATTTGGTGGTCATGTAGAGAGATAAAAGCATTTTGGATTAAAATATGGTGGAATATCCAGAGAATTTTTAGAAGGAGGGTAAAATTTACTCCGCAATTATTTTTGTTAGGTATTGTTACAGATTGTGATACAAAGGAGGTTGTATTGATGTTAAACTTGATCACAGCCGCGAGGCTGTTAATTGGACAATATTGGAAGAAGGAATCTTTGCCTACATTGCAGGAATGGTTTTTTAAAGTAGCTTATCTGGCAGAAATGGCAAAGATTTCGGCTTTCTTAAAGCAACAAACGCAAGAGAAGTTTTTTGCTATCTGGGACAAATGGATAAAATTTATACAATTTAGATTGGGTATACAAAAATATTATATAGTTTTTTCATAAGTTTTATTTTCATATATATTATAGATAATTTTTATATATATAAATATAAAGTTTTTAATTTAATTTTTATTTTTATTTTTTAAGCCTATATTCTGCTCTGGGAAGCTCGGGGGGGGGGGGAAGGGAGGGTTTTTTTTGGGGGGGGGAGGGCTGGGGGATGGGGTTTTTTTTATTATTTAATATATGTATTGTTTAGTTTTATTTTTCTGTATATGTTGTCTCTTGTTTTGTATTATTTTTCCTTTTTTGTAAAATTTATAAAACTTTTAATAAAAAAAAAAAAAAAGAATCATTTTTTTACTTCAGCTTTGAACATCAGTTGCTCCTTTGTATTCAGGTCTGGCCTTAGCAAAATGATGTAACACTTAGGGATGAAGATGCAGCCCAGAAGCCCAGCACTGGAGGCCAAGATGGAGAAGACTTGCACAGCAACCATGAATTTCCCTTTGGTGCTCAGATAGGTAGGCACAAAGGAGATCCAGACACTGCAAAAGACCAGCATACTGAAGGTGATCAGCTTGGCTTCATTGAAGGACCCAGGCAGATTCCTGGCCAGGAAAGCCACCATGAAGCAAATGGCAGCCTGAAAGACCATGTAACCAAGGGCAACATAAAACATAGTGACAGAGCCTTCATTGCACTGCAGAACAATCTCTCTAGGCTGTGAATACATGTCAGAATCAGGGAATGAAGGAAAGACTCCTAACCAGGTGAAACAAATGACAACCTGGACACTGGAACAAGAAAGGATGAGGGAGTTGGCCAGATTCATGCCCAGCCACCTGCTCACTCTGTTTCCTGGCTTTATGGCCAGGAAGGCCAGCACCACCATAATTGTTTTGGACAAGACAGAAGACACAGCAATGGAGAAGATGATGCTGAAAATTGTTTGTCGGAGAAGACAGGTGGTTCTCCTTGGCTGACCAATGAAAAGAAAGGAAGTCAAGAAGGAAAGCAGAAGGGAGATCAGGAGGATATAGGAGAGGTCCCGGTTGTTGGCTTTGACAATGGGAGTTTCTTGGAATTTAATGAAGATTCCCAAGACTAAAACTGTGGTTAAGATTAGGAATAGGGCAAAGAAAGTAAGAATAATTCCCAAATGCTCTTGATGGGACAAAAAGGTGACAATTTTGGGGATACATTGATCTCGATGCTTGTTCTGATACTGATTGTCTGGACATCTGGTGCACTGGTCTGCATCTGCGGAGGACAAAAGTATATTTACCATGAATTTATAGGACGGGAGTTAAAATTTGAAATCAGGAAACCCACATCTGAATTTGTGTGTATTCATCAGCAGGGGGATGGAAGGCAGAAATAAAAATTTAGGAGTATGTATATAGCTGTGCTTGTTTGCATTAGTATGTTTCCCAAGTGGATCAAGTGTGAAAATGTGTCTAGATTAGGGGCAGACAACTGGGGAGAAGGGAGAAACATCTACATATTGTAGGAAGGTCCCTAATGGACTGGGATTGGCCAAACTGACAGGGTTGGAATATTCTGTTTTTCAAAAATGGAGTTTGATTTGTCCCATTACTCATTAATTGAAGAATAAAATTGAAATACAATACCAATATTGTTCAACTATTTATAGATACATTTTGTCCTACCAAATCCCAATGGTTAATGATTAAAATGGGGTAGATAAACTTGTCTGGTTTGACCTTTCTCTCTAATAGACATAATTAGGAGAGAGTCCTATCCAATAGCAATGTATTCCCTCAATGTATTCCCCCTATATTCCACAGGAGACACAGACAATGATTGCCTACTCCTTGGATATCTTGGGAGAAGATGGGTAGGCAGAAATGTGTCTATCCTGAGTCCATGCTAGAATGGAGATGACAAGATTACTGACGAGGTCCTGTGTGAGTTGGCTTTCATTCATCTCAATGGAGAGCTTCATACTCTAGAAGCAACATCATTCTGTTTGTCATGGTGTAACAACAAGCTGCTTCATGTCACTTCAACTGATACTCCACAAAGTTGCAGATGCTTCTCATAGCTGCTTGGCTTCTTCTACATCTCAACATCTCATTCCAATACATTCTTGCGGGTCATATTATTGTGATCTCCTTTGTGAAATTAATTCTGATAATTAAATTAATACTCCCTCTCCACAATACACAAATTAGAAATATCTTCTCAGAAAAGATCTGCAGGAAACTTTGCTCCTATCTGAAGGGCTGTTTTGATTCCCACTCACCCACCTTCTTTGGTGGAAAAGCTCCCTTCTGCACAGGGGATGCAGTTGTAGCAGCAGATTGGTTTTCCTTCCTGGACCACCTTGAAATATCCAGGCTGACAAGGCTCCACACACTGGGAGTAAGGCAAGGGCTGAAAGTGAATAGAATTGGCATTCAGAAGCATCGGCAAAACTGATCAGCAATGAAATGAATTATAGAATTGGAACGGGATCAGCAAAACAGGTATGTGCAAAATGGACTAGAAATGGAACGTTGTTTTTCTCCTCCAGGCCATGTTGTGGTGACTACACCAGGGAAGGTCTAATAATTTTCTAGAAAGTTAGTTTTTTACACTGAATGCAGTTCATGATAGTCAGACATGCTTCCATTTTGGAGGACTGCCTCTGGAAGACTGTCAGAGCAACTTTTGCAAAAACACATCAGCATGATTTAGAGAAGAAATGGGAATTCTGGAATTCTCCAGGATGACAGATTTTGCACATTTCCTGTACCAAATGTCTAGATAATTTCAATCCTTGCATTTCTACATGTCCAACTGAAAAAAATACAGAATTTTATTTCTCTCCCCCCCCAGCTTAAATCCTGCTTCTGTTTTCCTCCACCCAAACATAATTTCCCTCTGTGTCCCTTAGATTTCCATACTTCACACAACAAATTTTCTTTTGCTAGTTCTAAATGGAAACAGTATAAGTCTGAAGGATGAATTTAACAGAATAACAGACTTGGAAGGCACCTTGGGGGTCTTCTAGTCCAACCCCCTGCTTGGACAGGAAACCCTATATTATTTCAGACAAATGGTTGTTCCATCTTTTCCTAAAATCCTGCAGTGATGGAGCACTCACAACTTCTGGAGGAAAATCATCCCACTGATTAATTCCTCTAAATGTCAGAAAATTCTTCCTTAGTCAGTCTGATATATAGTTTAGGAAGGAAGGAGACACAGATTGAGAGAATGGACAAAACTAAAGAGATGGGACACCTTCCCCCCCACCTGATTGAGCCATTGAGGCTTCATGATGGTTTCCTTGTTGATGCTGAATTTGATTCCAGTGGCTCCTTCTCTGACTAGACTCCCAAATTTCACTCTGGTGCTGGACTTATTAGGGAACCACACCCAGCTCAAAATGTCAAAGTCAGCCATCAAATCTCCATTCCTATCCAAGTACATTCCTTCCATGGTGTTGTTGTAGATCTGGGGGTCCTTCAGGAAATGGTGAAGCTACAGTGTATGAGGAAAGATGTTTTTACAGAAATGGAATCGTCTGAACATGTTGACGTACAGAGATATAATGAATTTGGCTTATTGAACTGCAGCCTGTTTTCTTCTCAGGACAATTTGCATAATTTGTCTATGCATAGATTTGCTTATTTATTAATTGTACTTAATATTTATTTATTTATTTATTTATGAGACTTATATACCGCTTTAAGTGCAAGCACTCTCTAAGCAGTGTACCCCAGTAAGCAATGTATATATATATTTACATTGCCCGCAACAATATGGGTCCTCATTTTACATACAATATTACAAATATTACAATTATCAGTGTAAATCCTTGTGGGAGATGCTTTCTTTTCAACATATGGCATTCTCAGATGGCCCCTCTCCTTTTGTTCTATTGTTTTATTTCTCTCCTTGAAAATAACTAGATGGTAGAAGGGCAGGAGAAGGGAAATCCTTTACCCACAAATATGTTTGCTTACCTCATCTATTGCTTATACATTAGTTTCCCCCTCTTCTCTGAGATGTCCTGTATAACTATAGATGCATTCTTTTGTCCACAGGGTTTTATCTCAACATTCTTTGGAGAATTTCTCCTGCGCACACTGAATAACAAGCACTGCACTGAGCCTTGATTATTTATTTTGGATCCTGCATTGTGATTCCACAAGAGAGAAGATGAAGTAATGTAGAAGACACAGCATCAGTTTGTACAACTCAGTCCTGGAAATATTAATTGGCTTTAGGAAATTGGGAAGCAAATGTCAATATTTGCAATTGACTGTTCCATGTACTTGTTATCTGAAGAAAATATGAACACTGATTCTGAGAGAAAGCTTAAATATTGATTCTGGCGCTCTTTGGGTGATTTTACAAGGATATACACTGATAATTGTAATATTAAGTACAATTAATAAATAACCAAGTACAAGGTACCATGATGGGATCACCCATATCAGGCCTAATAGCAGAAGCAATCATGCAACAAATTTAATCCATAGCTATACGCACCATTCAACCAAAATTCTGAAACCTTTATCATCAAATGCTCCTAAATTGAGGAAACACGCCATCTACTCAATGACATATTCCCTGGGATCAAATTCACACATGAAGAGGAAACAGACAACAGACTCCCATTCCTCAACATTGACATAAGGAGACTAGACAACGGAGAACTGGAAACCCACGTCTACTGCAAATCTACACACATGGACCTGATCCTCAGCTTCCCAAGCAACCACCCACTGCACCCAAAAGAAGCTGTGTCCAGACCCTCTTCAGAAGGGTCAGGACACACTACAGCATCACAACACTAAGAAAAGTGGAAGAGAAATAGCTGCTTGCTGTCTTTCTCCATAACAGCTATCCCCCCCAAAAAATCGTATTCCAACATACAGCACCCAAACCACAACATAGCACACAGCCAACCATCACGCAAAAACTAACTCTACCCTATACAAAAGGGATGTCAAAATGACAGCCAGAATTCTCTAACCCCTAGGAATAGCAATAGCCCAAAATCTCACAACAACACTCTGCCAGGAATTATCCAGAACCAAGATACAGAAGAATGAAAGAAGCAATGTAATCTACAGAATCAACCATAACCATTGCAACCAATTCTATATGGGACAAACATCATATCAATTACAAAATAGGATCCATGAATACTGCCTGGCAGTCAAATGTCATGATCCCAAATCCTTAATATCGATCCACATCAACACCAAACAATTATAGGATTATAGATAAAATAATGTATAAAGGTAAAGAAGCCTACCAACAAAATTTGATTAAAAAGTCTTTTTTAGATTTTTATTCTAAATTATATGCTAGTGAAAGTATACAAACTTCAGATATAGAAAAATATTTACAGGAAGCACATTTTCCTAGACTTATGAGGGATCAACGTGATGGGATTAATGGTTTAATTACTTCTGAAGAGATTATTTTTTACAATTAAACAATTGAAGGTTGGTAAGACTCCAGGTACTGATGGGTTAACAGCGATTTATTACAGGATGTTATCTGAAGAAATGATAGAACCACTAGGGGAACTTTTTAATGATATTTTATCTGGAGCAGAATTACCTCCATCCTGGAGAATGGCCTTCATATCATTAATTCCAAAGGATGACCAGGATCTGTCCCAACCGAGAAATTATAGGCCTATATCTCTTTTAAATACAGATTTTAAGATTTTTGCAAAGTTATTGGGAAATAGATTAATGCAGGTTTTGAAACAATTGATTCATACTGACCAATCTGGATTTATAATGGGGAGATATATGAAAAACAATGCAAGACAAATTGTTAATTTAATAGAGTATTTGGATAAGAACAACCAAATCCCTGCTGCTTTAATATTTATAGATGCTGAGAAAGCTTTTGATCAATTAGATTGGAATTTTCTATTGAAAGTTGTAGAGGAAATGAATTTTGGAGATAAATTCTTGTCTGTTCTCAAGGCCATTTATCAACAACAATTGGCACAAATTATAATTAATGGGGGATTAACAGACGTATTTAAAATAGGAAAAGCTACAAGACAGGGTTGTCCTTTATTCCCCTTGTTATTTGTATTAACAATGGAGATTTTACTTATTAAAATTCGAGATTCATCTAGATTAAAAGGAATAAAAATAAGTAAAATTGATTATAGGCTGAGAGCTTTTGCTGATGATTTGGTTGTGACGTTATCCCATCCAACAGATTCGGTCAAAGATTTGGTTGAAATTTTAGTACAGTATGGACAGGTCTCTGGTTTTAAGGTAAATAAGAATAAAACTAAAATATTATTGAAAAATATGTCTAGGAAGGGAAAAGATTTTATAGCTGAAACAACCGATTATGAAATAGTTAATAAGGTTAAGTATATAGGAGTTTATATTACAACATCTAATGGAAAATTGTATAAGAATAATTATGAGCGCTTATGGGTTAAAGTTCAAAAAGATTTAAATGATTGGCAAAAGCTACACTATCGTTATTGGGGAGAATTTCAGTAGTGAAGATGAATGTTCTACCAAAGTTTCTTTTTTTGTTTCAGATGATACCCATTTTAAAGAAGGATGCTAATTTGGATGAGTGGCAGAAGGGTATTAATAAATTTATTTGGGGAGGGAAGAAATCAAGGGTAAAGTTTAAGATTTTACAAGATGCTCGAGAAAGAGGTGGACTTAAAGCACCAAATCTGAAATTATATTATGATGCGGCCACTTTAACTTTAGTAAGTGACTGGCTCAATTTAACAAATAGAGATATTCTTGTTCTTGAAGGGTGAGATTTATTATATGGTTGGCATGCATATATAATTTTTGATAAGAAAGTAGATTTGGTCTTTAAGTCACATATTTTAAGATATGCTTTACTTTGAGTTTGGAAAAAATATTATTATAAGTTAAATTATAAAATACCTATTTGGGGGATCCCTGAAAAAGCAATCCAGGGGGTTTCTAAGGGGGTGATTTTTGACAACATTTCGTATAAAGAGTTACTTATTTGGTCAAGTACTGATTGGTATTTAAAGTCTTCTAATGTGTTAAGACAAGAAAACATTTTACAATCGTGATTTCAATACTTGCAAATTGTGCAGAAATGGACTTTGGATAAGAAAGTGGGAATTACTTTAGTAGATGAAAATTTGTTAATTCAGATCAAGGATCAGAAATGTGCCCATATTAAAAGAATTTATAATGAGTTAATAATATTGGATTCAGAAACAGAGTTAGTTAAAGATTGTAATGATTAAATGGGCCCAGAATATTCAAGAACCGATCTCGTTGGACTTATGAGAGGAAATTTGGACTAGAAATGTTAAATTTACGCAGGCCCAGAATTTGAGGGAAAATTTTTACAAAATGTTTTATAGATGGCATTTGGATCCTAAAAAGTTGTCTTTTAAGTAGTTCAGATAAAGTAGAAATAGTCTTATTGTATATAATATTAATGTTTTAATTTTGAGAGAGGAACTGCTCGGGCATTTCCCCTGGACCGCATCAAGAGGGAGGAGAAGAAGGTGAGAAGTATGTAGGAAGGTTGAGGTGAAGGAGGAGAGGGGGTGAGTGAAGGAAAAGAGGGAAAGAAGTAAGTTGGTTTGAGGTGGGATGCAGTTTGGGGGGAAATGGGCAGGCAAGACCGAATGTGGCGTGTATCAATTTGTTTTATTTTTTATCTGAAGTATTTGTAAGATTGTTATGTATTGTAAAATTGAAAATAAAATTTTTTATAAAAAAAAAATAAAAATAAAAGCAAGCCATTCTACCCTGAAAAAAAAGTAAAAATAAATTTTAAAAAACACCAAACTATACCAGTTTGATTATTTTGAGCAACACAAAAATTATCAGCCACACTACCACCTGCCACAGTCGTGAATTCATTGAAGCCTGCATTCCACCAGCCATTCCATCAACAGACAAGTTGACCTACAACAAGCCTGCAAACTCCTCAGAATCCAAATCAACCACACAGCCAATCAGGGATGGCACCGACAGAAGATTCCCTCCACCAACCCACACAAGCCCCCCCCCCCACTTCTCACTCACACCTGACCCATCACAAGACCCTCACATGATACACCCACACGTGAAACCTTTATAAACAGAAGAACACCGACGCTGACATCTCCTAAACTCCACTGAAGATGTTATCTAGCCTGGTAATGAAATGTTCAGAAACCAACCCACAAGCTTGGAGAACGAATCTTCACCCCCATTAAGTACAATGTTGTCTTACATTGTAATATATTGGGAGAGAATCCAAAATCCCTTTCCACAAGCACCAGATTCTAGAATCTGAAGAAAGAAAAGCTTAACGCACCTGAGATAAAAGAATTTTAGTGGTGTGTGAAAACACAGCCAATGTATAATTTGCCATTCAGCAATTCTGGAGGCCAAAGGAAAAAGTTAAGAGGAAGACAAGGGATCTTATGAAAGGAAAATGTTTCATCGAACTGTTTCTCACATATTCATCATTTCTCAGAGAGGGTTTTTGTGACATTCATCACATCTATCTGTCACCTTGGCATACAACTGGAACCTATAAGGGAATCCTGCCATGGCTGGATCTTTCGACTTTCCAGCTTGCTTTTTCCTCTCCATCCTTATCCTCTGGATTGAGATGAATAGGCCCACATTTAAGACATGTGCCACAATCTGGAATTGCATTGTAGTTACGGATGCTATCTAGATAGAAGATACTTTCAATCTTCTCTTGAGCCGAGTCTCCAGTTCTCTTTCTCTGTACACCTTGTCCAGCCTTTCACAGGCAAGGCAGGCTTTCCATATGAACAGTGAAATTTTTTAACCATAAATGCTTCGATATAAAAATAGAAATCTATGAAATCATTAAATTTGGTCCTTTGGCTGGTCTGGATAAGGAAAGAAAAAATACTATGGGTATATCTGAAAGAAAAAGTATTATACGATAATTCGATGGTGAGATCCCACAAAGCTGTTGTGATACAAAGTTTCCCCACAATAGGCTTTCTCAGGGAATTGAATATGTTTTCTAGAAAAAAAGCTCCTTCTACGAATGTAAACTCTGAATAGTAAACAAATACATTGATTTGGATCCACATGTTGAAAACGGAAACCAGATACTTGTTGTTCTCAGCTTTTAATAATATGATTTGTGAAAAAACAACACAGATGCCATTCTGAGCCAGCACAGGAATGAAGGTCCTAATGAAATGTTCTCCATTATCAGTGTCTGCAGCAAAGACACCAATGAATATCCACCGAAAATACAGCAGCAGTTTAACAATCCCCAGGTTCTGAGCATCTTCTTTGGGGACAGTCCGGTAGAAAAAGGGTAACTGAGTTTTATCACTCAGGATTGGTGATATAAAAGTGTAGCTGATCTGGAAACAAAAAGAAGATTTATGTTTTATTTGGGGTTTTTACAAAGCCAACACATGAGATCCTTGAAATATAATGTCAGAGATCAGGTAGTGGCTGGAAGATTCCAGCCTACCTTGATGGATTTAATAGGGGATCAGAAATGCAGAGAATGTAGCTGTCATCAATGAAACGTTAAGAAGAAATTCAGAGCTCATTTTATGAAAAGTTGATGCTTCCAGAGAGCCTGCATAGGGCGAGATCTGAGCAAGCATACATTTTGAACTAATCTTTGTACTCAATGATCACTGTTAATTATGGCTGTATTTATTCTTTTCTCTTTGGGAGACTGAAAGAGGATGTAAAGATGAATTGTACACTGTAATCTATGCTTAGCATTTCTATGGAGGAAATCTCCTTGAACTGCTCTGGAATAAACTTGCAGCCATGCCCTTGCTCTATACCTGTGGGATTTTGTAGATGCCCAATATGGCAGCCATAAGGATGGATATGTCAGAGTTGGTCTCTTCCAGGAGAACCAGCATGTTCCTCTTCCTTCCACAGCTGTAATTGGGAACATTGGCCTCTCCAGTCGAAAGCAAATCCAACAGACCATCCAAAGTCATTCTTCTGTCTCGAAAGTTGTCATGGAGGTTGTAACCCAGGGTGCGGTTGGGTAAGAGGAGGGGATCTTTGTTGACTTCCTGAATTGCAAAGAGGAAGGACAGAATTTTCCAGTACATCACACCTACTTTCCTGAAAAGATACATGAATTTTGCCATAATGTTACATTCAGTGAAAATAACAACCTAGAACTAAGGAGAAATTTCCTGACAGTGAGAATAATTAACTAGTGGAATGGCTTGCCTTCAGATGTTGTGGATGCTCCATCACTGGAGGCTTTTCATAAGAGATTGGACAGCTGTTTGTCCAGAATGTTATAGGGTTTCCTGCTTGTGCAGAGGGTTGGTCTAGAAGACTTCCAAGATCTCGTCCAACTCTGTTATTCTGTTAATGCATTTCATATATGCTATTGTGACTGTACAGGTTTTTGTCCCCAAAGTTCCTCTTCTCTACATACATTGTTTGAAACAGACACATTCCAGACAATCTGGATATTGTTGTCCCTTGGATTCATTCACACCTCAGGCTGAGGAGTCCAAAAACATCCCAGGAAAAGATTATGGCAAACTATGTCTGAAAATGCAGCTCAGAAACAAACATGGACCTTACCATATAGGAACAGGAATTGAGATTCACTCAAAGGACTATAATACACAGATTATATTTTTATAATGTCCATGTATGTGTATATGAGTCTGCTCTATGTATGAATGAGATAGGGAAATAGAATATAGAGAATCATCAACGATTTGGATGAGGGGATAGATGGGGAACTCATCAAATTTGGAGATGACAGGAATAGCCAAGTTGGCAGAAATAGCCAACACACCAGAAGACAGGCTTAAGATACAGGAGGACCTGGACAGACTTGAACACTGGGCACTATCTAACAAAATGAAATTCAATGGTGAAAAAAGTAAGGTTCACATTTAGGGAAGAAAAACCAAATGCACAAGTACAGCATAGGTGGCACCTTGCTCAATAGTAGTAATTGTGAGAGGGATCTCGGAGTCCTAATGGACAATCACTTAAATATGAGCCAGCAGTGTGCTGCAGCTGACAAAAAAGCCGACACAGTGCTGAGCTGCATTATCAGAGGGATTCTGATCAATCCCTTTTTTCTGAACAGGGATTGATCAGAACTACACTATTAGAGATTCCTATCCTTTTCTTTGATGGACATGTTGAGATCATAACCATGACTTCCCAAGCTAATTACCTTGAGAGATAAAAGTAAGTTGTCCATGTAGAGATCACTTGGACAAGGGTGCTGAGCATCAAAGCATACTTTTGTTTTATCTGCTGAATTTGTTCCATATAAGGAACGGTTGCTGGAATTGGGTATGTCTAGTTTAATGAAGAGAAGGATGGGGTGTGTGTGTGTGTGACATGATAGCAGAGCTCCAATATCTCAGCAGTTGCCACAAAGAAGAGGGAGTCAAGCTATTCTCCAAAGCACCTAAAGGCAGGACAAGAAGCAACGGATGGAAACTAATCAAAGAGAGAAGCAACCTAGAACTAAGGAGAAAATTTCCTGACAATTAGAACAATTAATCAGTGGAACAACTTTCCTGCAGAAGTTGAAGGTGCTCCAACACTGGAAATTTTTAAGAAGAGACTGGACAGCCATTTGTCTAAAACGGTTATAGGGTTTCCTGCCTGAACAGAGGGTTGAAGACCTCCAAGGTCCCTTCCAACTCTATTATTATTATTATTATTATTATTATTATTATTATTATTATTATTATTATTATTATTATTATTATTAAGAGATCAGTTGGACAAGGCTGCTGAGCTTTAAAGCATAATTTTGTTTTACCTGCTGAATGTGTTCCACTTCATGCTGTTTGTATACAGAACAGGGCTTTTTTTCTCATAGAATGCCCAGAACGGAGTTCCGGCACCTTTTTGGGATGGAAATTTGTAGGGCAGGCAAGGCGGGTTGTGTGACATGTGTGAGTTCTGGCACCTATTTTTTTTTACAAAAAAGCAGTGATACAGACGTAACTGTAGATCTAATTAATTAAAACCTGACTGCTTTCCTTCACCCACTTTCTTTCTCAAAGGCAACATAATATAACATTACTCAACATTATGTAACTTACCGATGAAACTTTTTAGAAGGACTCAAACTGAAATTTTGCAGCTCAGGTTGTACAGTATTTGTTGCAGAGAAGAGTCCACTGATGAGATGGTCTCCTGGCCTGTAATGATTGAGTGGGTCTCTTGCATCCCTCTCCAAAGTCAAGAAACACCTGGTGCTGAGCATCCCACAGGCTGCCTGGGGCAACAAAAGCTCCATCAGAAGCAGAAGTAGAGGGTCCATTTCTGGTTTAACTGAAGGAGTCCCCTGCCTTGCATCTGATCTCAGAATCAGAAGAGCAGAAGAAGTTTGGAGAAGTTGAAAGCAGATAGCAGCAAGACTGTCTTTTCTAATATAGTATGAAGTCCAGAGAAGACTTCCCAAATGATGGAAACATGGGTCAACACAACAGCAGACCTCCTGGTGGCCAGGAAGCTCAGGCCAGCTTCCCAAGGTGACAAGATAATTTATGCACTAACTTTCATGATGCCAAACATTACTATGTATTGCTCCTGAGTCTGTTGATCCACTCCAGAGAATCTCTGGAGGAGAGAAGAATCTCTTGATATTTAATATGAAAGCAAGAAAGAAATCACTATCATTCTACTAATAATTATCTGGAGATGTAGAAGTTTTGCAAAGTCCTCCCTGCAGGATGAGCTGGGAATTCAACTGAAGAAGTCCTGATATAACTCAACATATTGGATTCCTAGAAAGCATCTTCTAAGACCAAATTGTTCTGTGGTCATTTGGGCTACCTGTCATTTTGCTTGGTTGATTTCCAGTTGGTTTTCTTTCATGTTATTATAAGTGATGCTTATTTTATGATGCTGTGTTTTTCTTAGATGAAGTTACGGTTACCTTTTTCTTATTGTGGACTTTTGAGGCTGATGTTGCCTTAGACGTACTGTGCGATCCTTATTATTCAGATCTTTATGTTTTAGGGTAAATGCTTTACTTTTATTCCCATGCTGGAATTGAATGCATATGATTCAAATAGATGTCCATCCATCAATCCATCCATCCATCCAACCATGTGACATGCTCCTTTTTATCTGGAAGAGTCAAGGAACATAAAAAGCTTCTAAGAAACGTAGAGTAGGGGGTTAGACTAGATGACCTCCAAGGTCCCTTCCAACTTTACTATTATTATTATTATTATTATTATTATTATTATTATTATTATTATTATTATTATTATTATTACTTCTCCTTTGTTATATAACCGGAGTATTCTGACCCAAATTTAAAAGTGTTATATTTCAAATCCAGTCAGATAGTTAACTCAAAAGAAACGATCTTATAATAAACAAATATATTTTAATGAGAAAGATTACTTGCGTTCACGTTGAGATTGATGCTGCTTGAAGTACATGTTTGTTCATCCTTTAGATCTTTCCTTTAGGTAAGAAGATATTGCTCTTTATACCATCTTTATGCTTATAGGGAGACCTTCCATGGCCCATGCTTCTTACAGACAAAGAGCTTCCCATGTGGCTTGTGTCCAGGAAGTCTCCCAAAGACCTTTGGAACTCCTCCCACTGACTCATCCACATACCTAGCGTTTAACCCAATAACTGCCAGACCTTCCAACATAGAGCTGGGCCATAGAGCTATATGGGCCATAGAGCTATATGGGTCAGAACACTCCCCGCTTGGAAATTTATATTTCCACTACTAAAATAGTAAAAACGTAGCATCAAGGCATGCAATACTCATTGTGGTTAACTTGTGACTAAATAGGTAAAAACTTGGTATCAAACATGCATAACTATAAGGTAAACATAAAACATGCACAATTATGAAAAAGGCAAGTGTTACATCAAACAATGCATAAGACAATACATAATTTGAGATTTAATCTTCTGGTTCAGTTTTCATCAGCGATGGACCAAATCGGTGATCAGCCTGGTACAAGTGTCTTTGAGTCACGACCAGACTCACATGGCTTCACGATTTGGATCTCAGCTGGGTAAACTAGTTCATCAAGTGGGTGGGCCCGGTGTGCAAGAACCGTGGGCCAATAGTTCTGGTATGCAGTCTTGTCTCCCAATGAGACAAGGTCTTCTTCCTGTGCAGGAAACTGGAACCAAATCTGGAACAGAAAAAACTGGAACCCAAGCTTCTCGGGAATGAGGGGAACTGGATTCACAGGATACTCAGGAACTGAAAAACCTGGAAAGACATAAACAGCTGGATCTGGAAACTCAGGAACAGCTGGGGCTGAAGAATCAAGATCAGGAACATCAGGAAACTCAGGAACAGCTGGAGCTGGAAACTCAGGATCAGGAACATCTGGAAACTCAGGAACAGCCGGAACTGAAGAATCAGGAACAACAGCTGGAACTGAAGGGTCAGGAACAGCAGCTGGAAGTGAAGAATCAGGAAGAACAGCTTGAGCAGAAGACTCAGGATACTCAAGAACCGAAGGGGCTGCTACTGTTGTCGTCAGGGTGAGGACTTCATGTGTGGGTGTCAGTGTATTTAATGACATGGAGTCCATGAAAGGCAGTAAGTCTTTGCAGGCTTCTACAAGGCTAATTCTTGGGGTGCTGAGACAAGTGATCAAGATGATCAAAACTATGCCTGACTTCAGTTGTCTGCGCTTAGACAGGGTTTTGAAGCGGATTGGTTGACGTTTACCGGGTGTCTGAGGTTGAAGGTTGGCACTTTGATCTGAAGCTGGAAGTGCATAACGTTTTGGTCTATGTAGCATCTGTCTATTTGGACAGGCCAAGAGCTGAAGACTTTCTAGCCAGATCAGTTCTGTTATCTGTGTGGCAAGGTTGGGCCACTTTACTTGGTTGACAAAGTTCTTATTTGTTGGTACATGTTGCCATTGTTCAGGGCTTAAGGATGTTTCAATCCTTTTCTCTCTGTTGCTTACATGGATGTAGAAGTGTCCACTGTGTTTGCAGATGTAGCTTGACATCACCTTGCTGTCTGCGTAGAAGGTGGTGGACTGTAGTTCAAGGCACAACGTCTTTGCTGTCAAGAGAAGTATCTCCTGGTATGGAAAAGATGGATAGATTACATACAATATAAGTTGGATAACACTGGCGACGAAGGTGGGATGCCTTACATCGCCTGGAAAGGAAAAGGTGTAAGCTTACCCAAGTGAGTCCTGAGCGGCGGAACGGCGTTGACTCGGCAGCAACCCGCCAATCCAGTGCGCATTCGGGGGTAGGCTGGCTGATAGACCCATCTTCTGAATATGGCAAAAGTCGGAAGGCTTTCGGAATTCGACGTCTCACATCCAGAGCGGTGGGAGTCCTACATAGCCAGGGTGGAAAATTACCTCAAGGTAAACCAAGTGAGGGAAGATAGCTTGAAGGCTGCCACCCTGCTTTGTGTCTGCGGTCAAGACGCCTTCGAAATCGCAGAGACCCTTGCAGCACCTGTCCCATTAGAGTCTGTCAGCTACGCAGATCTAAAGAAGCTATTGAAGGAGCACTTCCAGCCCAAGATGTCCGTCATCGCATGGCGCCACACCTTCGAGCAGAGGGATCAACGATCCGGAGAGTCGGCCAAAGAATACATCGCCGCATTGAGGAAGTCCGCCAAGCACTGCGAGTTCAAGGACCTCGAAGAACGACTGAGGGACCGATTCGTGTGCGGCTTAAGGCATCGAGATCTACAACAGAGGCTTTTCGCCAAAGAAGACTTGTCCTTCCAAGATGCCTTAAGAGAGGTCACCGCAGAAGAAGCAGCAGGCGGCACCGTCAAAAACATGCGGCCGATCAGGAACAGTCCAGATGTTGCATCCGTGCACCAAGAGGACGTCCAAGGGAACTCCGAGGAGGATCCGGACGAGGAAGTCGACCGTCTCCACCCCACGAAGGAAGGGAATCAGAAAGGAAGCTCTGCAGCTCCCCTTAAGTGCATCGGCTGTGGAGGTCGCCACAGGAGAACCGACTGCAAGTTCTGCTCCGCTATCTGCCGGGCGTGTGGGAAACAAGGACATATTGCAGCTGTGTGTCTGGGCCGACGAAAGGTACAACCTCAGGAAGAACTGCGCCTGAAAGGTACCAGGGTCCCCAGCCAGAATAGGGTAGGTTTTTGCGCTTCGTGAAGAAGCATCTTCAGGACAGGCACACACAAGCCAATCAAGAAAAAGCTGTCATTCAAGGTGAAGCTACAAGGGGTTCCATTAACTATGGAACTAGACACGGGGTCTGCCCTTTCAATCATATCCTTACATACATTTAGGAAGATTTGTTCCGGCAGTGGAACTCAGGCTAAATTAAGGCCTTCTGACATTGTGTTAACAGACTTTCAAAATTCGAGAGTGTGTGTTAAGGGGGAGGCCACCCTTAACGTACAGTATAAGAATTTTGAAGGTCCACTAGACATATTAGTAGTAGGTGGTGAACGAACGAGTCTCATAGGACTCGATTGGTTTGAAGCCTTGGGGATACACGTCACGGGGCTCAACAGCTTACAAACACTCGACCTACAGGAAGTCTGCAGAGAATTTGCAGATGTCTTCAGCCCCCAGCTGGGCACATTCAAGGGACCTCCTGTGTCCTTAAAATTAGACCCCACTGTCACGCCCATTAGAATTAAAGCAAGAAGGGTCCCTTTTGCTTTAAAGAGTAAAATTGACACTGAGTTAGACAAACTGATCCAACAGGGAATCCTAGAACCTGTTGATTCCAGCCCTTGGGAGACCCCCATTGTCACGCCTCTAAAGGCAAATGGGGACATTTGCATTTGTGCTGACTACAAATGCACTCTTAATAAGGCATTGCAGCAACATGCCTATCCTGTTCCTGGGGTCAGTCATATTCTGGCCTCCCTCAAGGGGGGGCGCGTTTTTGCAAAGCTTGACCTAGCTCAAGCGTATCAACAGCTGCCTGTTGATGATGATGCTGCTATAGCTCAGACTATTGTGACCCACAGGGGAGCCTTTAAGGTAAAAAGGCTACAGTTTGGAGTGAATGTTGCTCCTGGGATTTTCCAAAGCGTAATGGAAAACACACTACGGGGCATACCGGGGGTTTGCCCCTACTTTGATGATGTCTTAATTGCAGGAGACTCCACACACATTCTATCTGAAAGGCTAAGGGCTGTTCTGTTAAGATTCAGGAAAACAGGCCTCAAGCTCAAAAAAGACAAATGCAAAATTGGGGTGCCTTCTACTGAATTTCTGGGGTTCAAAATCGATGCTGCTGGGATTCACCCTGCTGAATCCAAACTATCTGCCATTTTAGAAGCACCTAGGTCAAAGTCTAAGGCCGAACTTCAGGCCTTTCTGGGCCTCCTGAATTTTTACAATTCTTTTCTTCCACATAAAGCTAGTGTAGCTGAGCCTCTTCACAGGCTATTAGACAAACAAGCAGTGTGGCAGTGGTCACAAACACATGAGGCTAGTTTCAATGAGGTCAAGGCCTTACTCACTTCTAACATTGTACTTGCACACTTCAATGAGTCCCTTCCTGTGTGCATCGCTTGTGATGCTTCCCCTTACGGGGTAGGAGCTGTCCTGAGCCACCTCAGGTCTGATGGAACTCAGGTTCCTGTTGCATATTACTCCAGAACACTGTCTTCTGCTGAGCGCAACTACGCTCAGATAGACAGGGAGGCTCTGCCTGTTGTTGCTGGAATTAAAAAATTCCATGATTTCTTGTATGGCAGGCATTTCACGTTCTTCACTGACCATAAGCCTCTGCTGGGACTGTTTACCACACGTAAACAAACTCCCCAAATCATTTCCCCTAGAATGCTTAGGTGGTCTATTTTTCTGTCTGCATATGATTTTTTTCTTACTCCACAAGCCTGGGAAAGAAATGGGCCATGCTGATGGCCTCAGTAGATTGCCCCTGCCAGTAGTAGAAGCTGACCCTGCGCCAGCTGTCAACATTCTATCCATCCAAGCCTTGCCCGAGTCCCCTCTGAATGCCAGGGATGTCGCTGCTGAAACAGGCACAGATCACATACTTTCACGTGTCCTTTCTTGGGTTTTGTCTGGATGGCTTGAGCACTGCCCTAGTCCTGAGTTTCAGAGCTTCTGGTCCAAAAGGAACGAGTTGTCCACTTCTCAGGGTTTTCTGCTTTGGGGAAACAGAGTTGTCATTCCCACCTCAATGAGGACTAGGATCTTAGAGTCCCTCCACGAGGGTCATCCTGGCATTGTTCGCATGAAGGCCCTAGCGTGCAGCCACTTGTGGTGGCCTGGCTTAGATAAGGACATTGAGGCTAAGGGGCATGCACGCCACCTGTGCCAGCGCTCTCGCCCAGAGATGCCCCAAGCTCCTGTGCATAGATGGGAGGATACCCGAGAGCATCCCAATAAATCATACCCCGCAAGAGAACGGCACATAATCCCCAGAGTTGGCCTGACCTTACCCCAAGCCCTACAGGGGGTCAAACATACAGGGAGGGGGTCAAGGAACCAAGTTCCGACCGCAACACCTCTAGCCCAAATCAGGGAGTAACTGAGTTTTGGGAAGGTACAGAAACCCACACAAGCCCAGACACAGAACGGGGTTTGGATAATGGACAGCCTCCTGACAGGTCTTGGACGGACCTAGGAGGTTCTACAGAGACGCCCAGCAGTGGCTATCACTTCAAGGGGCCCGAGGGCCTACAGCTAGGCAGGTCAACCAGGTCCCAAAGTGACAGAAGCCCTGGCCTGACGAGCCCGGTGGGCAAGCGAGCAGGCCAGGCATTGGGGCACAGTCCTTGGAAGTCACCAAGGCATGATAAGGAGAACAGGCTCACGTCTGCCCTCAGTCAGGGAACACCTGTCAGAAACCCAGAGCTGAGAAGGTCACAGAGAGCAAGGAAATCTCCTAAATACTTAGAGGATTACATAACATTGCTGGCCAAACAAAAGCCAGTAAACAGTAGAAGCACTGGGGAGTAGAACATTGCATCAAGAAATAATTGTATGTTGGTAGTAGTCTTAGCCCGGGGGAAAGGGGTGTTATGTCCCGAGCCTTGCAAACGTGCTCGGGGCGTTTGCAGGCAGTCCCGGGCAGGTGCAAGCTGCCCGGGACCAGACAGGCTGTCGCCAGCGCCTGTGCGCATGCGCGGGTGCTGGCGCCGGAAAAGTAACACATTGACCCGGGAATTGCCTATATAAGAGGCTGGGAGGTTTGGGGCGTTGCTGAAGCCTTCACCTGTAAGCTGAACACAGAATAAAAGAAAACCTGAGAACTACAACTGCTTCTCGCGTCTGCTTTTCGCCAAGGACTCAACAAATACCACTTTACAATGCCTTGGTAAGGCCACACTTGGAATACTGCATCCAGTTTTGGTCACCACGATGTAAAAAAGATGTTGAGACTCTAAAAAGAGTACAGAGAAGAGCAACAAAGATGATTAGGGGACTGGAGGCTAAAGCATATAAGGAACAGTTGCTGGAATTGGGTATGTCTAGTTTAACGAAGAGAAGGACAAGGGGGGACATGATAGCAGTATTCCAATATCTCAGGGGCTGCCACAAAGAAGAAGGAGTCAAGCTATTCTCCAAAGCGCCTGAAGGCAGGACAAGAAGCAACAGGTAGAAACTAACCAAAGAGAGAAGCAACCTAGAACTAAGGAGAAACTCCCTGACAGTTAGAACAATTAACCAGTGGAACAACCTGCCTCCAGAAGCGGTGAATGCTCCAACATTGGAAGTTTTTAAGAAGAAACTGGACAGCCATTTGTCCGAAATGGTATAGGGTTTCCTGCCTGAGCAGGGGGTTAGATTAGATGACCTCCAAGGTCCCTTCCAACTATCATTATTATTATTATATATTAGAGCACAATCAGTGAAAATAACATTTTATTTAATCTCTTTTTACAAAAATGCTTCTAATCCACCAAAGTCCAAGTGTTCCTCTGAATGATTGCCACATTCCTAAAATTAGTAAACATAAAAACAATGAATTGCATTAATATATATTATTAGATCTATTTCAAAGACACAGTTCTATAATTCCATAATTCAAACTGGCAGAAGTTACTTTCTGAATATTTAGAAGTTTGAATCTATTCTTCTATATTAAAGAGGGAATCAATAAATAATAAAGTTTAAAAAGACCACCACACCACCAAATTAACTAAAGAATACATTAAGATATACAATGGAGGAGGTAATCTTGAATTAATTATTGTAATTTTGTATTTGCATAATTTATTTAAACTGTGGGGGGGGTTCTATTAAATTATTGTAATAAAATTTCCTGCTTTTTTAAAAAAAAAGATATACAATGAGCATCTGGGACTATTAACAAAGCCCATATGTTATCTATGTTTGTACATGTTTAGATTTTAAAGTTTCCTGAGTGGATGATTAGTTTACATTGAAATTATAAGATTATGATTTTTTTATTTTTTCAGTCAATCGTGTCTCCAATTTTTCAGAAGTAGTTTGATATTACCTCCTTCCTAAGGCTGAGGGAAGGAGACAGGTACAAGGTCTTCATATTGAGGGAAGTTAGCCCAGAAAAGGAAATATTAAAAGGGCAGAAAAATATATTTTTCTCCAAAAGGATTTTTTAAAGTATTTTTTGAAAAGCAGAAACCAAACCTGGCCCCAAATCTCTCTCTCTGCCCCAAGCAAGAGCTAGCCCCATACAAATGCAGATGTAAAACCATCAGAAAGTTGAAGCCAGAGCACTCAAGAAGACAAAGAGAAAATCTGCATGCCCCACCCAAACTCTAGGAGTCATTAGCCCCATCACCTGGGAAGCAGCTTATGATAATAGGATTAAACCACAGATATCAAGGCCTAGACAAACACTCAGAAATAACCTCAAGGTTCATGTCACAGGAACAGGAAACTATTCCAAACAAGGCTAGAGGGGGTATAAAAACCTACTGCCCATGTGCTCAACTCCTCTTTCCTCTCCTCTGCTTTCTGCTTCTTCAATAAACTGTAACCTTCTTCCCAAAGCGGTCGCCATGTTGCTTATTTATCCCCGGCTTGGATAAACCAGGATGAAGACTTACTTCTGACAATATCTAGGGTGGGACTAAAACTCTTGGTTTCCTGGTTTCTAACCTGATGATTTAATTACAACCCCCAAACTTGCTCTCAGTTCAAAATGGAAGTCATAGACATATCAAAAGTCACAGACCCTGGCTGTGATTCCTTCATATTATCAGTGAATTTGCATCCAGAAAAAAATGTGGAGGTTATCTTATTTTTAATGCCATGAAAAATATAGCAGTCCTGAATTATTCAGTCCAGCTTGACCTCTTGATGAGACAAAGGAAGAGAGATACCACCTTCTTTTCCTATACACATACTAGCTCTGCTCAGAGGATGCTGAGGAAATTGAGATATGAACTAAATTAGCAAAAGTAGAATATCAGGAGGCATTGCCTCACAAAATTGAAGGGTTGAAAATAGAATGGTTTCCGTTCAGGAACGTTCACTTACTGTGATGGCTGAATTGAAGGAGATGTGCTGAAGTTTAATGATTGAAACTTAGCCCTGATTGCAGAGATTATAGCACTAATAAAATACTTTTCTAGCTTGTAATAGTTTTGTGGGTTCACCCCATCCCTATTCAGAGTCAGAGGACATTTGAGTGTCCCACAGACTCCCTGAGGCCAAAAAAGCAGCACCAGAAGTAGCAAAAGCAGGAACATGATTTGTGTTCCCGATTCCACTTCCTGTATTATGCCTGCTTTGAACTACAATCCAGAGAAAGAGCTGGAAGAAAGCAAAGCCCTCTTCTGAGACAGGAGCTTCAGGAGCTTTTCAAACACAGACATAGTCCCACCAAGCTTCACATCTTGAAGTACAAAGTACATCCCCTGACTACTCTAAAAGACCCTCCCCCAGCTGTCTTTTTCTCCAGACCCATTTATTCACCCATGTCTTTCCAATGGCATGTCAACAAAGCTTTAGCATGGTATTGAGATGAAAACATGTTGTTGACATCTGGCTGTCAAATCTTCTGAAAGCTCTGGAGACTTTGCAGCTAGATAATAAAGAAATCACTGTGATTTGGATAACAGGAAGCAGGAGAGATACGTCTCTTAACTTCGAATGAGTCAACAAGGAGGTGCATAGAGTTTTGAACGAATGAGAAACAACTTGGCCCCAAAGATCTCTGAGATCATGTCTGCATGCAACCCTGTAGCAGAAGAAATAAGTTTCATGGGTTTGAATAGTCACCCATCAAAGTGGATTTACTAAATAAACAAATAACAGAGGTTCACCATTACTCCTGGTGGGCATTTAAGCAGCTCGGAAAGAAAAGGCCTGTCAAGGCCTGGGACTCTGATTTTGATTCTGAGCAAGCTAAACCATGGAATGTCAGCCTCAGCAGACACTGAGCCAGGTCTTCTCAGAAATTTCCCCCTATTCTCTGCTGCCACCTACTTTCCATGATGGGAGATGGTTTCTTCTGTGTAGGGAAGACAGTCATAGCAGCAGAAGGGCTTCCCTTCCTGTTCCACCTTCATGAATCCAGGATGGCAGCTTTCCACACACCTGGAAGGAGGTAGACTCTGAGCAGAGGGAGGAAGATCAGCCAGAAAATAATTTATGATTGAATTTCTATAAAATGACAAGCAAGAAAGCAGTAGTTCAAGGTTAGGTTTGTTAAATTTGAAGCCTATAGAACAGTGGTTCTCAACCTGTGGGTCGGGACCCCATTTGGGGTCAAACGACCATTTCACGGGGGTCACCAAACAACGCTGTCCACCATTTTTTC